>NW_015505201.1:2939166-2952794 GCF_001515645.1 Sinocyclocheilus grahami | reverse complement strand
GCCGGAGCGACGAGACATAAACATTAAAACCCATTATAAACGAGGCATTTGTCGCATCCAGTGGGGACATAATTACGAAATATAATGACTTATTCTATTTAAGCGTTGCGTTGCATCGCGCCGCGTAAACATAAAACCATGTCTGCATTTGTGATCAGAGAAATGACTAACAAACGCTACTCTACACTGCCCAAAACTTGCGTTTGAATCGTCAGTGGCAAATTCTTTAAATATAAAAAACGTACTTACAGTCTGTGAGTCAGAACAGCCGGCATTGTAGTCTACTCTTCCAGGATCAGGAAACAGTCCTCCATAAAATGCGCTGGACACATCTGAATATTTGGGTTGAAGTGTTCTGGAACAGTGTTGTAAATACAACTTAACCACTGATTTCTAGTCGTGTCCTCTTTTGGAAGGCCAAACAAAGTAGTTTAGCTTTCACAACGAAACACACAGTGGGCTAGAGTGAGTGGCAGCGGGCGGGCTTGAGAACGGCGCGGCCGGCGGATTTGACGAAGAATTGTATTTCCTCAGCGACCAGCACGGATCAGCTCCAGGCATGACGAAGCGGATATCGTCCTCTTCTGGAAGGCCAAACAAAGTAGTTTTCGCTTTCACCACGAAGCACACAGCGCCTTCACGACATGGCGGCGGCAGCAACAATACTACAGCGAGAATAAAAGTTACACCATCTTTCTTTGCGTGAACATTTGGGCGGCGTTATGCAAATCTTCCCACATCGTGACGTAGATATGTGGGGGCGTGTTAGAACGAGCAGTTTTAGGTAGGTGTGGCTGACTCTTAACTTTTATAAAGAATATCTCTTTGGATTTCAGACTTTAGTCTTTGCAACTTTACAGATCTTCTTTATGCACGAAGAGCTTGTAACACTCCAAAGAGAAAGGAACAATTTAAATCGCATCATATGACCCCTTTAAATGGCTGAGACTTGTGAGGCCCTTGTCTTTAATTCAGATTCAGGGCCGTCATTCTTTGCGGTATGTGGGCCGAGGGAAAAGCGGTTGTGTGGACCGGAGCTGGGTCAGAAAACAATTGCTATGTGGGTGTGACTTTTTGAATTTGAAAGGACAAATATCCTTTATCAAAATATCCTTGTAAACATAGTTGGTTGTGTCTTAAGTCCCAGATATTTAGACTGACACATAACCCAAGGATGTTGTTTTTCCACCATGCTAAACCTGATCAATATTTTAGATTTAGTTTTTTATTTTATTACTATTATTTTTAATTAGGCTACATCTTATCATTGTCATGTGTTTTCATTTATCTTAATTTCCATATTTACATAATGCACCGTCAATGAAATATATTTGACTAATAATTTGCTCGTTTTTCTCCTCTAATCCTCATTCACGAAGACTGTTGATGCTGATCAAATACCAAGCGAGTCTATAATCTTAATTCCTTTTCATTTATTTGTGCAGATTGGCTTTTTTTAAGAAAAAAAAATCAGCTCACTTTATAGACGCACTGAGTAATTTCCTCCGTATTATTTCCCTCCTCTCGCCGCTTCTCACTCCAGTCCATCGGGTGGCGCTAAACACATACATGTTTGTCAAACATCAGAGTAAGAAGGTCAGTTTCACTCCGCTCTCTATTGTTTTGTCTTGATGCTGGTTTAATACAAACTGTTAGAAATGTTGTTTCTGTAAGAAAAATACAGTTTTTGAATCATATCAGTAAATACCTGTAATATTCTCATCCTCATAGTTGTGACTAAGTTTTGAAGCAAGCAGGAATATCTGGAGGACTATCATCTGAACTGAGGTCTGCTGCTGTGAAGATGGTGTTTGTTAAAGAGGAGAGAGAGGAGAACACCAGTGAACCAGAAACCTGGAGAATAAAACACGAGGAACCAGAAACCTGGAGAATAAAACACGAGGAACCAGAACCCTGCAGAATAAAACACGAGGAACCAGAACCCTGCAGAATAAAACACGAGGAACCAGAACCCTGCAGAATAAAACACGAGGAACCAGAACCCTGCAGAATAAAACAGGAACAAGGAGGTTGGTGTTTATTCTTCATTCATCTTTAATGACTGTTTGTGGTACATTAGGCTTATAAAGCTGTAATAATACTGACAGTTATAAAATTTCCAAGCAGTTTTAGATTTAGTTTGTTGTAATTGAAACAATCATTAGAGCGGCTGAATAATATAGATGGAGCAGCAAATAATAAAGGACTTTTTTTCAACAAAATGTATTTTAGATAAGTTTGTAGTTGATCAAACATATTTAATAGTTCTCTTTATGGAAACATAGGATTTGTGTCTATAAGATCTAAAAAATGATTCATGAAAAGTTTCAGGGATGTGTAATTTATAAAATTGCATCAAAAGGAACAACATTTTGTATATAAATTCCCTTTACACTGTTACACCAGGGTTCAATTTTATGTGCTTTCACATTTCTGTGTGTGTGTATTATTATTATTATTATTATTATTATTTAATTTTTTTAAAGTTTTTGTTTGTTTTTCAAGTTACAGACAAATTAACTGTTTCTGCTTTTATTTAAGCGTTTATAGAAGAAAGTGAGGAGAATGAAGAATCAAGTGAAGTTGAGGAGAAAAATCATGTCAAAACTAGAGAAAAACCTTTGAGTTGCTCTAAAATCAAACTGAAACTTTTAAAGAAAAGAAGAGCCAATAAAGGCTTCACCTGCACTCAGTGTGGAAAGAGTTTCACATACAAAAATTGTCTTGATGTTCACATGAGAGTTCATTCAGGAGAGAAACCATATACATGTGATCAGTGCGGGAAGAGCTTCACACAAAAAGGAAACCTTACAAAACACATGAGAGTTCATACTAGAGAGAAGCCATTCACTTGTGATCAGTGTGGGAAGAGTTTCACACAATCTGCAGACCTTAAGAAACACATGAACATCCACACTGGAGAGAAACCGTACACTTGTGATCAATGCGGGAAGAGTTTCACACGAAAAGGAAACTTTAAGGGGCATATGAGAGTTCATACCGGAGAGAAACCATTCACTTGTGATCTATGTGGGAAGAGTTTCACACAGTCATCAAACCTTAAGGATCACATGAACATCCACACTAGAGAGAAGCTGCATGCATGCGATCAGTGCGGCAAAATATTTTTGAGGGCTTCAGTTCTGAAGAAACACCTGAAAGTTCATACAAAGGAGAAGCCACATTCATGTCATTTGTGTGGAAAGAGATTTTCACATTTACAAAGTTTAAAAGAACATCAGAAAATACATACTGCTGTGAGAGAGTACATGTGCTTTGAGTGTGAAAAAACTTTTACTACAGCAAACTGTTTAAAACTGCATGAGAGGATTCACACTGGAGAGAAACCTTACAAATGTTCACAGTGCGACAAGAGATTCAGTGATTCAGGACATCTGAAAACACATGAGAGGATCCACACTGGAGAGAAACCCTACAAGTGTTCACACTGTGACAAAAGATTCAGTCAGTTAACACATCTGAAAACACATGAGAGGATTCACACTGGAGAGAAACCTTATCACTGCACTGCATGTGGGAAGTGTTTCAGTCGTTCATCTTCTCTACACAGTCATACAAAAAACTATCACAGTAAGTAGATCATCTTCAGATCCAGCACTTTCAGATCTGATGCTGTGTCCTTAACAAATGCCATGCAATAAAATATAATCTGGATAAATCTGTCCTCACCAGCCATTACAAGTGATATAGATTACATATAGAAACATTATCTAAAGTTTTCACAGTGAATAAAGTTAATCTTCATCTTCAAAACCAGCAAAACTGTGAGATTGAGATCAACACAAAAATTGAGTTTTTATGCCCAAAAACTCCGGGGTTTTCGCCCCAAAGAACAATGTCAAAAAGTTGTATTCTTGAATATTGTTTTCTTAGTGATATAAATGTCATTGTGTTTTCTTAAAAGATTTATATAAAGTTTATGTAATGTTCAGTTGTCACTACTGTTAATCAAATACTAAAGAAAAAGAAAAACATCTCTCTCTGCTCTTGACTGAATGACTTTAGTAGCTTTAATAAACATTAATCCATCAATTTACAGTGAAGACTGTGCAGTGTTATTTTACATTTGATTAATTTATGCAGTTTCTTTTGCAGGTTCTACCTGAATAATACTAGACCTTAGTTAGCCTAGTATAGTTTTTTACCTTGGTATCAAAAT
This sequence comes from Sinocyclocheilus grahami, assembly GCF_001515645.1. Lineage (NCBI taxonomy): Eukaryota > Metazoa > Chordata > Actinopteri > Cypriniformes > Cyprinidae > Sinocyclocheilus > Sinocyclocheilus grahami. The sequence goes on along the minus strand of NW_015505201.1, from coordinate 2,948,614 downwards.
TATATATACATTTTATAAATCTTAAACATTAAAATGCCTTCATACTGGTGCGATCAGGGGTTAAATTGGGCCGGGGCCGTCGCATAGGCTGGTAATCATCAGTGGAGTTTTCTAGTACATTTTCAACGATATAGGCTATATATATTTTTCACACTTTTCTCATTCTTAATTCAAGCAATGATGTGGCCCAGTTGTTTTTATATGAATGTATCTCTGAAAAGAACGGACTGTCTTCAGAAAAGTTTCAATGGCATTTTCATTTTATAAAGTAGCGTTTATGAGCACAGTGCTGTAGGGCTGTCAAAAAATTGGTAACACTTTACTTGAAGGGGTGTGCATAAGACTGACATGACACCTTCATAATCATGACATGACACACGTCATGAATATGAAGGAGGTTTTATGCATGTTTATGACAACTGTCATTAAGTGTCATTCGCTCAGTTATGTAATTTTTAATGCAAAGATGACATTGTTTGAGATGTCTTTGTTATGGGCTACGGTTAGGGGTAGGGTTAGGTCAAATAATGTCATATTTGCATTAAAAAGGACATAACTGAGCTAATCCTTATCAATGGCACACGAGATGCGATGACGAAGTAAGTGTCATTGCATTTTAATGATCTTGTTAGCCTATCTAGTTGAAGCCACTAGATGCAGCGCTGCTGTGTTGTTAATTACAAATATTGCGGGAAAAGAGAACATCAATGCGGAGAAGATCTTGTTTACATCAAAACTGAAACCAAGCCATTCACACAGAATGCATATTTCGCGCATTTTCTAGAGGGACATCTATCACCGTTGCACTCCCGTCTCGCACAAAAGAAGCCACATTTTTTGAAAGCCATGTAAAATTAATGCAAGTTTGTAACAGTTTTACTGTCACATTTGTTCCCAGTAGTTCTTTGCATGTTATAGTTATACCAATCATTAGGGGGCGCTCTGTATTCTGAGTTGCTCATTTGCCTAAAAGGGGGTAAAGAAGTAGCATTAGGCAGGAAGCAGAGTGCTAAGCATATGGAATGACTTCACCTTTGCTGTCCTTTGTTGGTGCCCTGAGTTGAGGAACAATTTGTTCTTGCTCTCAAATGTAAGGCATTGTTTTGTATGCATGTAGAGTTTGTAAATATGCTTTCTGTTAGGGGTTAATACTAAACACGTGTTGATTGTATGTTTGTTTAAATGCAGAGGGTTCTTGTATGAGAGAGGAAACGGCACAGATATAAACAGGTCCTAGACAAAAGGGGCTAATTGTCTTCATCCAAACATCTACTCATCTTATTCTATGATCAACAAACGGATGAATTGTTTGCTGGTTCTGATTCTTCCTTGCTTCATTTAAGGACTGCTGGTCTCATATTTTCCACTTTAAAGACTGATTTCACTGTGACAAAATGCTACTTATGGTCATATCTATGAACTGATGGACTTGGTGGACTTAATTGATGTTTCCTCAACTCTGGAAGACTCTATATGCTAATGTTTGGACTTGTTGATATGAATGTGTGTCTCTCTCCGAAACTGCAATCCAAGAATTGCCAGTATTTTAAGAGGTACTGTAACTACTGTAGATGATGTGGTACGGGTAGGAACCCTTATAGAAAGATATATCAGTGAAGAGAGAGACTTCTGGAGGCAGAGGCACCAAGATCAAAACTCAAAGCCTACTGAAACTGGAAAATTCACAAAAGGACGACAGCCCAATCCACACACAGCTGTTTGTTTAGAGAACAGCGGAGAGCCCTTAATGACATTAAAGTTGCCCATAACCATCAAAGGCCGTCAATATCAAGCAATCCTGGATACTGGGAGCACTTATTCATTAGTGCTGGCAACAGTTGAAGTCGAAACATGAAGCTTTGCAGTCAAGCAGAGGACAGTCATTTTCCCTTGCTAACGGGTATGTACAGTCAGCCTTGGGGAAGATAGTTTGGTGGGGTACTATTCATGGCCACAACTATCCTCTAAGAGTGTATGTGATGAGGGACTGCGACATGGCCTTTTCAGTCGTATTAGGACTTGAGTTTCTGAGGACATCAGGAATCATCGTTGATTTTAGAAATTCCACATATTCATTGCCTGAAGAATGTGATGTAGTCCACTATTTCACAACTTCTTCACCTTCACCAACAGTCAGTTTGCACCTTGCACTACCTTTAGTGCCAACGGCTTCTACTACTCTAACCACCATAAAGGAGTTAGTGGATCAAGCTGATGCTTCTAAAGCACAGAAACGTCAGTTAGAAGGACTGATGCTTGACTGGCCAACTGTATGCACTGACACTTTGGGACAAACCAACTTAATTTGCCATCGAATCAATACTATCGATGAGTTTCCTGTGTGTAGAAAAGCATATCCTGTTTCTGTCAACAGACAGAAGTTCATTGATGAGGAGATAGCAAGCATGCTGGACAAAAACATCATAAGACCTTCTGTTTCCCCTTGGGGAGCACCAGTCGTTTTAGTACCCAAGAAAGATGGCAGTACCCGCTTTTGTGTTGATTATCAAGCACTGAACTCCAAGACTCCTCTGGATGGATTTCCAATGCCACAGATTCAAGATATCCTAGAGTCCTTGTATGGAGCGACCATATTCAGCACATTAGACCGTAAGTCTGGTTACTGGTAGGTAGGAATGGATGAGGGCAGTATCCAAAAGACCGCTTTTGTCACCAAAAATGCCCAGTATGAATTTGTTCGTCTTCCCTTTGGCCTCAAAAACACTGCTGTAACCTTTCAAATGCTTATGAAAAACATTCTGAGAGACTACGTAGGGAAGTTCAGCTTAGTATACCTTGATGACATAGTGATCTATTCTAAAACAGTCCAAGACCACTTTCAACATCTCAAACAACTTTGCAAACCTGGAAGTCTCAGGATTGACACTCAACCTCAAGAAATGTTCTATACTGCAAAAAACCATCACATATCTAGGACATGTTGTTTCTGAAGAAGGGGTCCGTACCAAAACTTCTAAAGTCAAGGCTGTTCAAGAGTTCTCCGTACCCAAGAATCTCAAAGAGGTACAAAGGTTTTTAGGTCTTGCAAGTTGGTATCACCGTTTCATCTTCCACTTCTCCGAGCGAGCAGCCCCTTTATATGCACTAAAGGCTAAGAATGCAACTTGGAATTGGACAGTTGAATGTCAAAGTGCTTTTGATGATCGCCCTACAACGAGCACCAGTTTTAATGCCTCCTGATTTCACCAATGATTTCAGAGTACAAACAGATGCCAGCGATATAGGATTAGGAGCTGTATTGACACAGGATTTTGATGGGGCGGAACATGTCATTGCCTACGCTTCGCGACTTCTGCATGGAGCAGAGAAGTCATACTCTACCGCAGAGAAGGAATGTCTTGCAGTAGTGTGGGCCGTGGAAAAGTGGAGGCAGTACTTGGAGGGAAGGAACTTTGAAGTACTCACAGACCATTCTGCACTGGCTTGGGTATTTAATCACCCTAAACCATCCATACGCTTGACCAGGTGGGCTTTAAGACTGCAGGGTTTCAGATTTGTGGTAAAGTACGGGAAAGGATCATGTAATGTGGTGCCTGGTGCCCTATCTAGAGGAGTAACTGTGTAAAAGCTGGTAAGCCACATTGCCCTATGTCAGCCTACAAAACCAGACCCTAATTTGACTGTCAGTTGGGATGAAATTGAGAAAGCCCAAAAGCTTGATTCTTCTTTGCAGGCTCTATGGGAGTTAGCTAAACAACCTACCAAAGATTCTAACCGCATCGCTTACATCATACAGAATGACTACCTGTTTCGCAGTGTGCCTGACAAGCACCAAGGATACACTCATCAACTAGTCATACCTGCATCACTTAGGGAAACATTTTTGCATTTTGCTCATTCGAACCCACTGAGTGGACATTTGGGGAGAATGAAAACCTTAAGAAGACTACTTGACAATGTCTATTGGCCTGAGATTCGTAAAGACGTTTGGAGTTTTTGCACCCAGTGTAAGATGTGTCAAGCCTACAAACTGAGAATCTCAAAGCTATCTGGACTGCTGCAGTCAATCCCAGTAGTGGAGCCTGGCCATATGTTTGGAGTAGACCTGATGGGTCCTTTCCCAAGAAGTCCCAGATCCAATTAATTCTTATTAGTCTCTGTGGATTATTGCAGCAAGTGGGTAGAACTCTTTGCTCTACGGTCTGCAAAAACTCACCTAATAACCAACATTCTGGCGAAATAAATGTTCACTCGATGGGGAGCCCCAGCATACCTGGTCTCAGACCGCGGCCCTCAGTTCACTGCCCAGTTACTCAATGATACCTGCAAGCGATGGGGTGTAGTTCAAAAACTCAGTACAGCATATCATCCACAGACCAACTTAACTGAGAGGATCAACAGGACCTTAAAAACAATGATATCATCATACGTTCGTGACAACCACCGTGATTGGGACAAGTGGATACCAGAATTCCGGTATGCCATTAATTCAGCATGGCAAGAAAGTACTGGTCTCACTCCAGCTGAGATTGCATTAGGACGCAAGCTAAAGGGTCCACTTGAGCGATTGATCCGCAAACCTCCCAATCCTGACCATGGGGCCTACAGCACTGTTGAAAGACAAAAAGCTCTTCTTGACCAAGTGAGGGAGAAGACCAGCCAAGCCCAAGAGAGACAAGGCAGATACTACAATAAACGTAGGAAGCCTGAGTCCTTCGTGGAAGGAGATCTGGTTTGGATCCTCACTCACCCTCTATCTCGCGCTGCAGATTTTTTCATGGCCAAGTTAGCCCCAAGATGGCAAGGTCCTGCAAAAATTATGAAAAGGGTGAATAATGTCAATTACAAAGTGGTAATGCTTGACAACCCGAGTCAATGTGATACTTACCATGTTGAAAAGCTAAAGAAGTTTTATGGGACCATCTAACTCTTTTCTTTTAGAGGGAGGGGTGTGTAACAGTTTTACTGTCACATTTGTTTCCAGTAGTTCTTTGCATGTTATAGCTATACCAATCATTAGGGGGCGCTCTGTATTCTGAGTTGCTCATTTGCCTAAAAGGGGGTAAAGAAGTAGCATTAGGCAGGAAGTACTGTGCTAAGCATGTCTTCACCTTTGCTGTCCTTTTGTTGGTGCCCTGATTTGAGGAACAATTTGTTCTTGCTCTCAAATGTAAGTAAGGCATTGTTTTGTAAATATGCTTTCTGTTAGGGATTAATACTAAACACGTGTTGATTTTATGAGAGAGGAAACAGCACAGATATAAACAGGACCTAGACAAAAGGGGCTAATTGTCTTAAAAATCTACTCATCTTATTCTATGATCAACAAACAGATGAATTGTTTGCTGGTTCCGATTCTTCCTTGCTTCATTTAAGGACTGCTGGTCTCATATTTTCCACTTTAAAGACTGATTTCACTGTGACAAAATGCTACTTATGGTCATATCTATGAACTGATGGACTTGGTGGACTTAATTGATGTTTCCTCAACTCTGGAAGACTCTATATGCTAATGTTTGGACTTGTTGATATGAATGTGTGGCTCACAGTATGTCTTTAATACACATGGCTCACTGAAATGAATCAGTCTCTGTGGTCCCTCAATCTTTATGTAGCATCAAAAAGTTAGGCGTTACAAGTTTAACTTTGAAAAAACATATCTCGAGACTTTATAGCGGGTTCCCACTGCAACTCGTGTTTTTAAATGAAAAATGTACTCTGTGTGATTGGCTTTCGGCCCTTTGTATTAAACTATGCATGCATGCTGTTTTGTTTATAGTTGTTTAAGCAACTTAATTATTTATGCACTTTTTTTCACAGATAGTCATGTCATCTTATGCTTTGAATAAACGTGCATTAGTAGTATTTTGCTCGATGCGCCCTCTTGTGGCCTCAGGAGAGAAGCCAAAAGCTTTTCTTCACCCTAACTGAAATTATGCACTTTAAATTAGAATACAATTCGAATTTTTATAATATTTTAAGTAAAAGATTTGAATTTTTTAGCCGTTTTGACAGCCCTACAGTGCTGCTTTGTTTACAGCCATTATTAGGGAAACCACTGTTACCGCCGCTCCAAAAGTGCTTCCTGCTGGACAAGAATTAATTTGCGTTTATAAAATGGAGTGTTCCGGTCCTTAATTCTGATTGTTTGAGCTGCGTTCGAAGCTGTTGTATATTACTCTACAAACATACACCTTTGTTTATGTCTGTGTATTGCTCAGCAACCATTTTGTTGCAACCACAACCCAGATAGCAAGCACATTCGGACCGATTCCGGCTGAAATGTGGCACTGTTGGCTCAGTCTCGGCGAGAAGATAATGGGCCAGAACCTGTATTTTTAAGAGTGTTTGCTCATCTGCAATACGTCTAGAGGACGTTGCCTATCAGATGTTAAATAGACGTCTATTAGATGTCTTTAAGATGTTTATGATTTAGAACAGTGGTCACCAGCGTGGTGCCCGCGGGCACCTGGTAGCCCGCACGGAGTCTCTGAGTCGCCCGCCAAGCACGTTTCTATAAATAGCCTAAATTAGCGTCAGGCCATAAATGATATCATATCGAGATTATGATAAAATTTGTTAATAATGATGATAAACTCTGGACATTTTTACTCAAAATGGATTAATCTAACATTCTATCACACAACAGAAATAAATGTTACAGCAACCAGTCAGTGCATGTCGAAATAAGTAAGTCTGCATGTTCTGTGTGAATGCGTGGAGTAGTTTCACCTGATACATAAACTCAAACACACCCCAGCTAACAAAAAAAGGTCCCCAGGAGGTCCCCTAAATGGCCTCTACGTAGCGTGTAGGGTCCCCTTGACGTCGAGCGGACGTTCACAGGACGGTCAGCGGCCATTCGGGACGTTTAGGGGACTTTCGCTTTAAGTCCTCTGAATGTCATTTTATTTTACTTTTAGGCTAATCAAAGACAACAGACCCGTTGTATGGAGCAAAATACGTTTATTTTAATTGAACAATTGTAAAGTTGCGGTGCTCTTTACGTGTGTGCGTCTCTGTCAGCTGTGGTTAGTCCGATGCCAATTCTTCCCATTGTCTTCTAACCTAAAAGAACAAAATAAACACATTCAGTAGTGTTATGATTTTATATGTCTAGGACTATCGTTTATCCATTGAAAAAAGATTTGTAAAGACTGTTGACAGTTTGGATTTAGACCAAGCGGTCAGAAATTTAGCGCGCATAGGCCTTTTTGCCGCATAGGCGTCTCAGTGTGTATTTTTACCATATGGAAATTCAATATCTAAGTAAAATAACTGTCAATATTATAAACGTTTAATCATTTCAGCTTTACATGCTAACGTTAGCTTCAAAAGTGTTCACATAGGCTAACAGCAGCCGTAAGGTACAACTTCAGCAAACGTTTAAAAAATTAAAACTTTTCATAAAATGTAAGCATTACGGGATACACAGTGGTTACGGTAGCTAATGTCTACAAATATAAAAGTATAAATACCTTTTTGACCGACGAAAGCGAAAACTCCATGGCCATGTCTTGAGGAATCACCGAGGACGTTAGGCTGAGTGTTGCCATGGATACATGCTGTGTGCCCTAAAGTGATGTCATTCGATCATGTGCTCATTTGAGCGACACTTGCTTATAGCCTATCTCCCAATGTGGCTATATTACTTTTCTTTTCTTTTTTTAGCTGCACGTGGTATAGCAGTCTTAAATGCAATAACTAAAATAATAATTTTCCTAAGTAACTTTTCTTGTCGGCTTACCAACAGTTTACAGTTTAATATGTACATTTTAATAATTAATTTATTTGTCTTACCTGAAATTGAGGCAATCTGTGGTCTAATTTTAACAGCTTGGCTATAGCCCTATACCAGTAACCAGACCAGCGATGAGCATAGCCAAAATAGCCTTAAAATTGTTTACATGTAATTTTCGCCCATGCAGCTTCTTATCAAATGCAAGTAAACTTTTGAATCATTTAAATTAGCATTATTTTACATTTTATTTAATTATTTTACAGCATTATTAAATATTGCATTATTTATTATGCCTAAAATAATGCTAATTTTAATGTTTCAAAAGTTTACTTGCATTTGATCATATGATTTCATGCATCCCACAAGCTGTTAAATGTTACATTCATACACATTATATGATATTATTGATATTCGGCTGTCTTTCATTTTATAAATAAAAATGCAATTACAATTCCCAACCGCTAGATGGCAATTGTAGCCCTACTGAGACATGACTACTGGCAACGCGAGACATGAGAGTTAGAGATCAGTGTTGTGTTTTGAATTTTTTTTACACGAGAGAGCACTAAGTTTACTTGTCGGAGAGCAGCAGGCAAACAACAAACGATAAAGGACATTCCTACTTGGTCTTATAAGTATCTGTGTTTTCATTTTGACGTGTTCATTATTTATCTATATTATTTGTTATCATGTTTAGGAACCGTGACGTTTTAGTGAAGGGAGCAGATCGTAGTTGATAGTGATCCGTGACTAGCCCACGGTTCAACACGCATGTGTTGAGAGGATTAATTGCACAATTTAATAGAGTAAAAGTTTTAGCATTTGTACGTGTTTACAAACTCAATCGATTTTAAAACAGCGCAAGAAGAGGCGAAAGAGCAAACAACAGAACAAACACAGCTTTGACAAAAATTAATTTATACAGTGAGCACACTCAGAAGAATCTGAGAAACTGAGGAGGAGTTGCAACATCTGGAAAAGCGGTTGAAAAGGGAAAAGATCCGGGCAGCAATAGTAAAAAAAAAACCTCTCCAAAACAACATTTCCTCACTAAAGCTTTCATCTTTGACCAAGTCCATCATTTATTTAAATTATTATATTGAATTTATGACTGAACAATGGTGTGTTAGATACAGAGAAAGCATGAGCTAATTGAATAGAATAGCTTTGTCATTGTACAAGTAACATTACAATAAGATTTATTTTTAAACTTCCAAATTGATAGTAAAGCTTAAGAATACAAATTATTTAAAATGGCAGTATAAAATTATCAATTATAAAAAGTTTGCAGCAGTATTAAAATAGTGCAGATAGCTCAGATGTGAAATGCAGCATTAAAACCTACACAGTACAAACAGAAAACATAATGTAATAAAACGGTAGAGGACTTGGGGTGAATTTATTATTCCATGTACATTTGAGGTTAATGTGGGTACTGGGCTACTTTTTAGTTACAGCACCTATCACTGTGTTGTTATAAAGTCAGTTGTGCCAGACAATTTTGGAGGCAGAGACAGATTGTGGGGGGCACTAATAGGGAAAAACTTAGACTGCTGGAATAAAGAGTTTTAAAGGGTTAATGATGGAAAACTTGCAGGTCAGTGGGCATCAGTGTTTAAGGTTGGTAAACACTTGTACACGGACGCGTATACCGTAATGACCCGAATATAAAACAATGTTTTTTTTCTTGGAAATACATCTGAAAAAACGCGGTCGTCTTATATTCAGGGTCTAGACTTTGACATG
>NW_015505201.1:2937310-2938964 GCF_001515645.1 Sinocyclocheilus grahami | reverse complement strand
AAGGTACATCTGGAAAAAGGGGGGTCGTCTTATAATCAGGGTCGTCTTATATTCGGGCCAATACGGTAATACTACCCTCCTGACATTGGCATGTGTTATTCAGGTGTCAAAGTTGTGCAGAGTTGATGGAAGAAACCTCAAAGACAGTGCCAGAAGGACGCTGGACAGGTAAAGCCTACAAATCTTGCCACATTAATCAAACATTGTGGTGTCAATACTCAATAAGTTACAACGCAAATCAGAAATTTCAAGAATTCCTTTACTGGTCATTTTGAAATGTCAAACTTGGTCCGCAATTGTTAACCACCTCAATCTGTATTATATTTTAGGGTTTTTAAAAAATTCCCTCTTGTCCAAATTCAACATGAAGGGGGGTGGTCCGCTGCAGAAAGAGGCATTTGAAAAGACTGCACTGTTCTCGGTCATTAGAGGTATTTTTACCAGAGAGCTTTTTTTTTTAACACACTGATACACAATATAAATCTCGTTTTTGATTTTAGTAGGCATCCAAGCAAAAGAGAATGACTCCCTGTCACAATTAATGTAATTAAAGTTAAAAAATTATGTCAAGCTTTTATTGTGCTTTTTTTTCTTATTTGTCAGATGCTGTGATGATCAATTTCCCGGCAGCAACAGAGTTGGACTTGAGGAATGCAGTTGTGAAGCATTTTAAACAAGAAATAAAACCAATAATTGATCATTGTTTTATTTGTTAAAATAAGTAGATCAACAAAAGGGTTAATCTTTTTTATGTTGTCATTTAACCGTAATGTTTTAATGTTAAGTGTGATAACATGCTCTTGATTTGTATTCGATTTTTTTTTCTTTTAAATATCTTAAGTTATTTAAAATATTTTATTTATTTATTATTTTTATTTTTTCATTTTTATATTTTTATTATCTTAAGTTGTTAAAAATTCCAGATTTTTTATCATAATATTTATATTTAAGTGTAATGTGTTTATAACATTTTATTTTGTCATTAATTCTTTTGTATTTGAATCATTTTGTATTGTCTTAAGTTGTTAAAAATGTTATTTTTCTTAATAAAAGCTGTATATTTAGTTTGTTTGGATGGATTGCCATTTTGTTGTCTATTAGACGTATATATGTAGTCGTTTAATAGCCGTCTAATTGATGACTAGTCTATGCTTGGGCTATGATTAGACGTCTATCAAATTTTCACTGACAGCCCAAATTTAGCCTTGTTTTAGCCTATATTCACCATCTATTAGGTGTATATATGTAGTCGTTTAATAGCCGTCTAATTGATGACTAATTGATGTCTATGCTTGGGCTATGATTAGACGTCTATCAAATTTTCACTGACAGCCCAAATTTTGCCTTGTTTTTATGGCGGGCCAGACGGTCCAAAATTAAGACTAATGACTTGTTGTGTCCCAGAAAAAAAATGGTTTGACATTAAAGTAGTAGCTAAAAAACGCGACACAGCACACAGACGAGAAATGCTCGCAAGTGGAGGAGGACAGACAACAACGGAACTTTCCCCCCTGGACAGCCGCATAGCCTGCATCATCGGCGACACATCTCTGTCCGGGATTATTAAGTATTTTCTGTTGAGAGTTTCGTGTTTCGAGTTAAGTTTGCTTAACGCCGCATCTCCGAAAGAGTGCTGTCTAAAACTTCAACTGCA
>NW_015505201.1:2936493-2937255 GCF_001515645.1 Sinocyclocheilus grahami | reverse complement strand
TGGAGGAGGACAGACAACAACGGAACTTTCCCCCCTGGACAGCCGCATAGCCTGCATCATCGGCGACACATCTCTGTCCGGGATTATTAAGGACGGTGACACTAACGCTGTCACAACACAACAAGCCAGGCCATCCAACACCGAAAGCGAAGGTAAAACAAACCAAATGGAATAGGCTACTGTGTTTGCAAACATTTCATTTTAATTTGTAAAGTTTTAATGAAATCATTTGTAGGATAAACTCAGTTAAATTGATATGAACATGTGTGTCCTTAATAGCGACACCCATTGTGCCCGAGGATCTTGAGGAGCCGGGCCCGTCCATTCCCCCTTCTGTGCGCCGTGCACCAAGAGTGCTGAGCGAGGCGGTGCTACAAAACCAAGAGGAAAGGACAAAAGCCATTAATGACCTAAATGATCAACTGAGCAACATAACGAATGTATTGATTCAAATCAATGAGTCACAGATTGCCTCTTGCGCAAATACAATTGCTAATAAACCATAAACTTTTGACTAATGTGATTTCAGTTATGTGTTTCCACCAAGCTGCAAAACACAAAATGAAATAAATCTCTGTGATGTTTCTGAGCTCGGCCAATGGCCAGACTTACCTAAAAAGTCTGTATAATCCTCTGTCTTGCCTGAATGGCAGTGGCATTAGGAGGTGGCAGGGGAACTGCATCGAGCATAGGGCTGTCTGGTCTGGGGGGTTCCTGCAGAGGGACGCCCTGTCTGATGGACAAGTTGTGTACCACTTGAGC
>NW_015505201.1:2934247-2935699 GCF_001515645.1 Sinocyclocheilus grahami | reverse complement strand
CTGAAGTAAAAGTATTTTCACACTCAAAGCACATGTTAGATAATTATGTAGTTTTTAAAAATGCAAGTAAACTTTTGAAACATTAAAATTAGCATTATTTTAGGCATAATAAATAATGCAATCTTTAATAATGCTGTAAAATAATTAAATAAAATGTAAAATAATGCTAATTTAAATGATTCAAAATAAAACATTTGATAGTTATCCTTATAGAAACATGGGAATTTTGATTAATGTACCGCATTCATGGAAAGTTTCAGGGACGTATAATTTATAAAAAATAAAATAAAAAAATCCATCAAAATGACCAAAATTCAAAACGAAGAAACCCTGATGAATTATGATGAACCCTGAATCTTCATTAATAATGCTGACAGTTATAAAGCTTCAAGCAGATTTAGATTTACTTTACTGAAAATAAACCATTCTTTTATTTCAGAGATGATTAAAAAAACAAGGAAAATGAAGAACTGAGTGAAGCTGAGGAGAAAAATAATGTCAAAACTGGAGAAAAACCCTTGAGTTGCTCTCAAACCAAACAGAAATATTTACAGAAAATAAGAGCCAATAAATCTTTCACCTGCACTCAGTGTGGAAAGAGTTTGACAAACAAACCACATCTTGATGTTCACATGAGAGTTCATACTGGAGAGAAACCATGCACTTGTGATCAGTGCGGGAAGAGTTTTGCATGATCATCACACCTCAAAGATCACATAAACATCCACACTAGATAAAAACGTCTCAGATTACGTATGTAACCATGGTTCCTTGAGTAGGGAACGAGACACTGCGTCCTCTAGGGGTCGCTATGGGGAACGCCTCGTCATGACCCGTGTCTGAAGCATACATTGAAAAAAAAACAACTCGTTGGCCGGCGACAGCCATGACGTCACTACCGGTGCGACTATAGTATAAATAGGCGCCGGGAGCACACATCATTCACTTCTTCGTCTGAAGCTTGCGTCCGCAGCATGGCAAGAAACCTAGAGGACGCAGTGTCTCATTCCCTACTAAGGGAACCATGGTTACATAAGTAACCTGAGACGTTCCCTTTCATGGGAACTTCGAACTGCGTCCTCTAGGGGTCGCTATGGGGAACGGTATACCCACACCACCATGCTGAGGGGAGTGCATGCCAGAACCATGGCGAGCACTAAGTACCAACTCTACCATATCGCTATGGGAATCGCCCCTGGGACGTTAGACGGCTGTCAGTGATGTTATTCCCTACGTCCAAAGGCCTAGGCTACATACCCCAGAATACTTACCTGTTAGGGCCAGACTCCTGGGCCCGGGGTAGAGCTCAAGGCTTGGAATCAGGAATAGATTCCTTTAAGGGAATACGACCAAGAGCCGTATGTGCTGAAGGAACTGTCTCAGCAGACCCTTAGTAGCAACACCCTGTTAAGTAGTGTAGGATATCAGACCGAATCAGACAATCTAAGATTT
>NW_015505201.1:2933148-2933350 GCF_001515645.1 Sinocyclocheilus grahami | reverse complement strand
TGTCTGGATCACATCCCTTAGGTCTTTTACTCACCTTCCATTGACACACGATTCTTCCTACCCTACCCGCGGGTGGGGGAGGAGCGCGAGCCGCGACACTAGCCTTCTGAGCCAGTAGGACCCCTGGGTTGTTCGGGCCCAGACCTGCCCTTCGATCCCGGTCTTTCAGCTGGTCAGCCTGATATGCTTGGAGCATCACCAT
>NW_015505201.1:2932181-2932722 GCF_001515645.1 Sinocyclocheilus grahami | reverse complement strand
GTTATTTCCTGTTTTTGCTGGGCTGATCCCAGCAGAGCAATGGCCCCTGAATCAGAAAATGTTAACGAAATAACATCATACTCGAGAGCCAATGATCGCGAAAGGAAAACCACCCTTCAAACTCATCGGCCAGATCCACCTGCAATCCCCACGAGCTCATTCCCTTCCGTGCCTCAGCAGTGGCGGGTCCTGAATCGTGGGAAGCAGATAGCTGCCCCTCTTTCCTCGAAAAGAGAGACAAACGAGAGCGGAGCTTTTTCATCAAAAAACGCTCACAATGCACGCAAATCGCCCCCGACATTACGTGCGTGCTCTTTGCCCAAACAAACAACGCATAGATCGTGTGTGTCATCAGATGTTAAACAATGTCAACACAGATGCATACATCCTTAAATGCTTTGCTAGTGCTCACCATAATGAAATAAATAGAGATCGCTCTTACCACAGAAATGCACGCTTCAAACAAAACAGTCAATGAAGACGAAGAAGAGAATGATGTGTGCTCCCGGCACCTATTTATACTATAGTCGCACCGGTAGTG
>NW_015505201.1:2928890-2931421 GCF_001515645.1 Sinocyclocheilus grahami | reverse complement strand
AAAACCTTATAAGTGTTCACACTGTGACAAGAGATTCAGTGATTCAGCAAATCTGAGAATCACAAATCACATGCACTGCATGTGGGAATCAATAATTAATCTGCTCTACACAGTCATACAAACAACTATCACAGTAAGTAGATCATCTTGAGGTCTGATGCTGCCGTCTTACCAAATGTGACACAGTAATGAATCAAGCAATAAAAAATATCATCTGGATAAATCAATCCATTACAAACGACATGAAAAAGACACATTATCTAAAGTTTTCACAGTGAATAAAGTTAATCTTCATCTTCAGAACCAGCAGATTCAACTGTGAGACTCAGATCAACTCAAAGATGGGGTCCCTCCCCAAAGAACAATGTCACAAAGCTTTATTCTTGTATATCATATATATATATATATATATATATATATATGAATCATATATAATATATATATATATATATAATCATATATATAATCATATATATATATGAAATTCTTATACTGTCATGTAGCTTTGCAACTGATCTTTATTTGCTTCTCTTGTAAGAAGGGATGGGTATCTGAACCTGGTATTAAACAAGCCCTGGGGCTAAATCTGATGTGTCTTGAGGACTTTATGGCTGCTGTGTGCATGTGTCTGTTAAGTCCACATGACTATAGTAATACATTATTATAAGTTTACACCACAGATCTATAATAGAGAACTGGATTGCTGATGATATTTTAGAAGTGAACCCACTGCGCCGTCATATTGCTATTCCCTAGTGCTCCCATATATTCTGTTGAATTAACAGTAAATCGTACTGTTTCTCATTGTAAATTTAATGAGAAAACTTTTTTATATCTGAAGTATCCCTGTACATCATTACAACACAACGTGCTTCATGTAAAAGGTTTTATTAAGATTTGTTTAATGTTGGGAATTTCCCCTGCCTATTAAAAAAAAAGTATAATATTCATTACAGTATCAAACATCAGATGAACATGATGAACATCAGATTGCACTGTATTTTATGTATGTTCATTTTTATTCTTAACAGGTTTAACTCATTTTAACTAATTCACAGGAAACGGTCCCTACACAATGATCCTCGTCTCGGGCGATGTGCTGCGCACCGTCTCGATCAGGCTCCTGAAGTCCCTCTTCTGTGTCTCCGTCTGCCACAGCTTGGTGTCGTTAACCCCTGCGTGAAGTACGACCGCTCCGGGGCTCTCGTCGTTCTTCAGGATCGTAAGTATCTGCGCAGAAACATCGAGAACACAAGCACCAGGGAAACAGTGGGTGTGCACTTTACCTTCAGCTATCGTAGCACGATCACAGCGTTGCGTTCTGTCGCGCGGAGGGGAGCGAAGCGGTTCCAGGTGGAGATCTCGGAAGACCGGAGGTGGCGGAGGCGGAGAGGTTGTCGCCCGGGGCCTGGCTCGCGTCTTCCGCTGCGGGTGCACCCAGGGTCTGTGGTGTCCCGGCGCCGGAGTGAAGGACATCTGGGAAGATCGCGTCCTGGGTGCACCGGACCTGTGCAGAGAAACACACGGAGTAGAGGTGGTGGGAGAGTTGTATCCGGGGTCAGATTCATCTTGCCCCAGATGTGGTTTGGAATCAGCAGACCTGAGTCATATGTTTTAGGGATGCCCCAGATTAAAATGTTTTTGGATAGATATCTTCAGAACACTATTTCATAATTGATCATATGAAACACTATTTCATAATTTATCATATCTGGACTGAAGATGAGTGTCATTAGTGTTTGTTTTTGTATTGCTGATGTTTCATCCATGCATATTGTGAGAAAATTGTTATAACAATATAACAGTATTGTCTTTCAACAGAGCAGTTTTATAGGGTTTTTATAATATGGGTGATTCTATAATTGCAGGTACATTTGGTGTCCGAAGTCATTATTTTTTCTGCTTTTTTTCAAATGGTTATATTTTTAATTATTTTCATAATTTGTTACTTATTGTTATGAATTACAAGATGTTACAGTCAATAACAATATAATATTTTATGTAAAAAGTGTCTTAAATAGCTCAAAATCATGATTTCTTGTTGTCTGAATTAGTCAGCTCATTTGTTCCATCATTTACCATTAAACATTAAATTGTTTAAAAATAACTTTTTCTTATAAAAATGTGTGTCCATAAATCTTGCGTCAACTCTGTTACCGTACTTTGCTTATTATCTAAATTAACGGAATTATCTCTCACAACTATGTCAGATACAAGAAATGATGTCGATCTGAAGGACTGAAAAGTCTGTGTGCTCTCTCTGAGAAAATATTTTAATCTAAAAAGTTCTTATACCAAGAGTTATTTTGAAGAACGTCAACACTGTTACCACAATATCAAAAGGAAAACAAAATGTATTACTGATCACAAATTAGGTTATTTAAAGGTAATGTAATCATGATTTCATTAGTGCCATGTGCTCTTAGCATTGTGGAGTTTTTGGCAAAAAAAAAAAAAAAGAAGAAAATTCTGTTACTGTCAAACTTTGTTACCAAGGTAGAGTAACAATGCTGACAATAGTGTAACAGAAT
>NW_015505201.1:2927426-2928880 GCF_001515645.1 Sinocyclocheilus grahami | reverse complement strand
ATTGTTATGAATTACAAGATGTTACAGTCAATAACAATATAATATAAAAAGTGTCTTAAATAGCTCAAAATCATGATTTCTTGTTGTCTGAATTAGTCAGTGCATTTGTTCCATCCTTTACCATTAAACATTAAATTGTTTAAAAATAACTTTTTCTTATAAAAATGTGTCCATAAATCTTGCGTCAACTCTGTTACCGTACTTTGCTTATTATCGCCCACAACTATGTAAGATACAGGAAATTGTCACTTTCCATCGCTGTTAAGATCTGAAGCACTGAAAAGTCTGTGTGCTCTCTGAGAAAATATTTTAATCTAAAAAGTTCTTATTTTGAAGAACGTCAACGCTGTTACCACAACATCAAAAGGAAAACAAAATGTATTACTGATCACAAATTAGGTTATTTAAAGGTAATGTAATCATGATTTCATTAGTGCCATGTGCTCTTAACATTGTGGAGTTTTTGGAAAAAAAAAAAAAGTCAATTCTGTTACTGTCAAACTCTGTTACCAAGGTAGAGTAACAATGCTGACAATAGTGTAACAGAACTGACAGTTCACCGGATAAGTCAGTTCTGTTACTTTACAATTCTGTTACTTAAAGGGTCAACCCTTTGAATGAACTATTTTCACACAAAAAAAATACAATTGTTGTTTAAAATCTCATAAACATTATTGAGATATGATGCACCCTTATAATATTTCAACTTTTTTTTTACTGGATCTCGTATATAATACATTTTCAGATGAAAAATATTTGCTCCAAGTGGACAATTCTGTGAAGACATAGGTATTTTTTTAAGGTATGCATAGGTGAAATATTACCGGTATCTCAGTTCCAAATGTTGGAATGTAAGGACTGTTTGTCTAATGATACAAGAAGGATTTTTCCTTTTATGATTTATTGTTATCTCTACACATTGCCTAATTTGTCCATAACAGAGTTAACAAACAATACCATAAAGACATCTGTTTTTTTTTTTTTTTTTCATTAAAAGTAAAAAAGGAAGTAACTTGTGTTTGGCAAGCACTGAATTATTAAAATTGAATATGTTTTCAATAAGATACTGGAAATAATTTCTGTTAGTGAACAGTTTTTTTTTTCTCTTAACTTTATGAAATGCCAAATGTATCTCCAATTATAGAATCACCCATATATCCTGACTCAAATAATGTGTTCTAAAAGCAAACACTCAGAATAACGTGAGATGATGTTATGGCAACGTAAACGGTTGCAAAAAAAGGTAACCTAAAATATAACCATTAGGGAACCTTGTGTGATTTCCACTGAAATATTGACTAAAATATTTCCCTCACTCACGAAGACTATTGGTGCTGATCAAATACCATGCGAGTCTATAATTTATTTATCATTTATTTGTGCAGATAGGCTTTTTCAAAGGAAAACAAATCAGCGCACCTCATAGACGCACGTAATTTCCCCCATATTATTTC
>NW_015505201.1:2914435-2927006 GCF_001515645.1 Sinocyclocheilus grahami | reverse complement strand
TTGCCAAACACCATTAAACCTCAGAAGAAGAAGATTAGTTTCACCGCGCTCTCTGTTGTTTTACCGTGATGCTGGCTTAGTACAAACTGTTAGAAATTTTGTTTCTGTAAATAGAGAAATACAGTTTTTGAATCAGGTCAATAAATACATGTAATATTTTCATCCTCATAGTTGTGACTAAGTTTTGAAGCAAGCAGGAATATCTGGAGGAGTATCATCTGAACTGAGGTCTGCTGCTGTGAAGATGCTGTTTATTAAAGAGGAGAGTGAGGAGAACACGATTGAACCAGAAACCTGGAGAATAAAACACGAGGAACCAGAACCCTGGAGAATAAAACACGAGGAACCAGAACCCTGGAGAATAAAACACGAGGAACCAGAACCCTGGAGAATAAAACACGAGGAACCAGAACCCTGGAGAATAAAACACGAGGAACAAGAAACCTGTAGAATAAAGCAGGAGGAACCAGAGCCCTGTAGAATAAAGCAGGAGGAACCAGAACACTGGAGAATAAAGCAGGAGGAACCAGAACCCTGGAGAATAAAGCAGGAGGAACAAGGAGGTTGGTGGTTATTTTTCATTCATCTTTAATGACTGTTTGTGGGACATCCGCATATCCTTTATGTAAAAATAAGATCTTAACTGTCATTAAATTGATATATTTCAAGTTTTTAATACTCCAATAAACAATTAGACCATTATGGCATGGACAAATATGGATGTTTTTTGCAAATGTATGTTTATTATTAGAGAAACCACCCTAAACATAGAGCATAAAGAACATAGACATGTTTCAAAGATGGTAGATATGTTTTTCAAAGAACTTGTTAATGTCTATTAAACACTTGGAAAAAAGAACATAGCAAGCTGCCCGTGGAACAGAGTGATATGCATTCTTTATTGTGGTGTAACAGTGATCCAATATATTACTGTCTCTGGTGGGACATGTGATGTGCTGTCTGTATTTTGGCAGTTCACGGGAGAGATTGGCTTTATTAAAGTCCCCGAGAATGATTAAAACAGAGTCTGGGTGTTGTTGTTCTGTCTCTGTGATCAGATCTGCGAGTTTCTGTAAAGCCAAGCTCACGTGTGCTTGCGGAGGAATGTAGACACTGACGAGAATAAACGAACAAAACTCCCGCTGCGAATAGAACGGCTTGCAGTTAATGAAAAGCGCTTCAAGATCGGAACAGCACATCTTCTTTAACATTGTTACATCTGTACACCACCTTTCAATACTCGCTTCCCCCGTCTGCGCGTCCTGAAGCACTTGATCAGCGCCGCTGCTCCGCCAACTACAACATTAAGCAAAACGTCCGATTAAACGAAATCCGGTAGAAGATTGTGTGGTGTGTACTGCCAAATGTTTAGCAGCTCATCCCTGGCAAAACTGATCGTGTTTGAGAAACAAAAAACAGGAAAAACTAACAAAAACAGTACAAACACTGGAGAACCAAACACTGAGGCTGCTGTCTGCGGCGCCATCGGTCATCGGTCCAATGATGATAATAATAGCATTAATAACAAAAAGCAGAGGATGGAGGATGAGAAATGTGATAAGTGATAATAGTAATAGTTAGGCATGGGCCGGTATGAGATTCTGACGGTATGATAACCTCGGTATTGCGATTACAGCTCTAAAATATGTTATTTTTAAATGTCTGGGTATAAAAAACATTTTTTTCCCCCACTGAACACATTTTATTTTTAAGAAACATATAGAACATTTTGGAACAGTAACCATATCAGGCTAAATAATTAGAATAAATAATTAAATTCATCTTAATTAAATGCAGTCACTTAAGTGAGCCTAAACCTGCAGCTTAACAATAATCAGAACATAAATAAATTATTTTCTGTAAAAAAAAAATCCCTATAAATGGAAGGAAAAAAAAAAGGTTTTTGGAGACATGCTCACTTTCTACACATTCATCTTTCAGTCCAAGTTATGATGCAGGAATGTTCACCTTCCCGGATTAAGTTTGGAGCGGTGAGGTACGAGGATGTGTGCACATACACACATAAGGAAAGAGAGAGTGCCCACACACACACACACACACACACGGTCTCTCCGTACAACAGTTTTTAAGATGGCATTCAGAGAGATCTTCCATTATCTCCACTAGGTAGGATAAACGCTGTAAAAATGAATATTCTCCCCAAATTTCTTTACCTCTTTCAAGCTATTCCTCTGTTTCTGCCCAAATCTTTCTTCAAGAATATAGATCAACTAATCTCCTCCTTTATATGGGCAGGTAAAACTCCTAGAGTTTCCAAAATTTTGCTTCAAAAAAGTCGACTAAGTGGAGGGCTTTCCCTGCCCAATTTTATGTATTATTATTGGGCAGCAAATATTCAGAAGCTGGTGTTCTGGGTACAGGCCTCCTCTTTACCATGGTGCTACTTAGAAGCTAAGTCTTGTATTTCAACATCTCTCCCTGCTATGGTGTTCTCTTCTCTCCCCATGTCCCCTTCACATTACACGGATAATCCAATAGTATGCTCTTCTCTTAAAATATTCTTTCAATTTCGACGTCATTTTAAATTTACCTCGGCATCAATCATGGCTTCAATACATAATAATCATCTCTTTCTTCCTCCCTTTTCAGATTCTGTATTCTCTTTCTGGGAAAAGAAAGGTCTGAAATGCTTTGAAGATCTTTTCATTAATAATGTGTTTGCGAGTTTTTCTGAATTATCGTCGTCATTTAATTTGCCTTCCTCTCACCTATTTTGGTACTTTCAAATTAGGCGCTGTGTCTCCTCTCTGCTCTCTGGGTTTTCCTCTCTGCCTACAAAGTCTCCATGGGAGGAGGCATTTAAACTGAATCTTCATATGGGTGGGATTATCTCTAAAATATATGCAATTATCCTGTCAAACAATAATTCTCACAGCATTAAAATAATCAGGGTTTGGGAAGAGGAACTTGACCTCGAGTTTGAGGATGATTACTGGAGTAGAGTATTAGACAATGTACGTACCACCACTTTGTGTGCTAGACTTAGCTTTATACAATTTAAAACGATTCACAGAGCTCA
Source organism: Sinocyclocheilus grahami (assembly GCF_001515645.1). Taxonomy (NCBI): domain Eukaryota; kingdom Metazoa; phylum Chordata; class Actinopteri; order Cypriniformes; family Cyprinidae; genus Sinocyclocheilus; species Sinocyclocheilus grahami. Next base: position 2,923,966 of record NW_015505201.1, on the reverse strand, counting down.
TATTTCAAAGGCAAAACTTTCTAAAATATATCCCAATGTTTCAGATTTGTGTAATAAATGTAAACTTTCACCATGTAACGTTAGTCATATGTTTGCATTTTGTCCCAAGTTGCAAAACTTTTGGAATTCTTTCTTTACAATACTTTCTGATGTCCTAGGGGTCGAGTTAATTGTTTGCCCTTTGATTGCAATCTTTGGTGTTTCTTCTCGATGTCAGTCTTTAAGCTAGAGACAGGCTGACGTCATAGCTTTTGCATCTCTTCTTGCTAGGCGCAGAATACTGTTATCTTGGACCTCCCCTAAACCCCCATCTATTTCAGTTTGGCTCAAAGATTCTGTCTTTTTTTTTTAAACTTGAAAAAATTAAGTACAATATCAGAGGTAGGGGGGAATCTTTTTTTGAAAAATGGCAACAATTTATCACATACTTAAATGATTTACAAACCCTAGACGTGGATTGAGTGGAGGTATATATGTATACCCCTTATTTTATTATTATTATTAATTTGTTTTATGTGTTTTTTTTTTGTTTTTGTTTTTTATCTCCCCCAGATGTCATTGTGTTTTAATTGGGGATTGCATTGTTGGGCCTGGGTAGGGGTGTATATGGAGGGTGGGGTGGTATAAAATGTAAAAATGCAATTTGCAACAATAAAAATTTTATGGTAAAAAAAAAATAAAAAAAGAGGGGTGTAATTCTATTGTATCATTTTGAGTGGAAGTTGACAGGTTTTCCATGGAGATGTACTCTATTAGTAAGTTTTTCCAAGATGTAATATGTATGGTGTTCCTTGATTTCCAGTTCATGAGGATAGTTTTCTTGGCGATAATTAGAGCCACTAGGAGTAATTGACTATTTGGATTGTTTAAATTAATTATGGATATGTCACCTAATATACAGAGGGAGGGAGACAATGGGATGTGACATCCCATAAGGTTGGATAGTGAGTCAGTAACGTTTCCCAATTTTTTTTAATTGAGGTGCAATGCCTAATGGCGTGAAAATAGGTGTCTGGGGTGTTTTGTGTACAATGTGAGCATGTTTCTGAAGTAAAACCCATTTAAAATAATTTTCGTCCAGTTAGGTGAAATCTATGAAGTACTTTATACTGTATAAGTTGCAGGTTGGCATTTTTTGTCATGAAGTCGATATTTCTGCAGATTTGTGTCCAGAAGGAGGCATCGGGGGTAATAGATAAGTCTGATTCCCATTTAACATTTGGTAAGCTTAATGTATTGTCTGATTTTTATATCATTCTGTATATTTTGGAGAGTAGTTTTTTTGAGTTCGATATATTAATTAGCGCTGAGATTGGAGGGGAAAGGTTAATTGATTGATTGAATTGCTGATTTGATTTGTGAGTATTCCAAAAAACAATTACTCCCAATACCGTATTTCTGGACCAAGTGGGAGAATGGTGCCAGGTTATTATTATGAAACATATGGTGAAGTTGTGTGATGCCCTTTTCTGCCCATGTGCATAAGTTGAGTGGCTTCTTGTTAGCTGTAAAATCTGGGTTATTCCAGATCAGGGTGTATTTAGATGGTGCAAGAGGAGTGTCTGCTATTTGTTATTTAAAACAGTGATGGTTTTTGATGGTCTGATTGAAGATGGGTAATTCTGAAGTGTTAATGTCCTTTGTAAATTTTTTGTTCCACGTCTAGCCATGTGCTTTCTGATAAGTCAGGGTGAATCCATTTGTGTATATTTTGGAGCTGATTGGCCAGAAAGTAGTGGTAAAAATGTGGTGCTTCCAGTACTCCTTGTATTTTTAGTTTCTGTAGGGTAGTCAATTTAATTCTTGGGGTCTTGTTTTTCCAGTAGAATTTGGTAATGATTGAATCTAGTGATTTAAACCAGGAAAGGGTGTGTTGTGTTGGTGTCATTGTAAATAAATTTAGGAAGGATAGTAATTTTAATTACTGATATTCTGCCCATAATAGATAGTGGTAGGTTCATCCAGCGTTGAAGATTATCGTCTATCGTTTTAAGTAATGGAGAGTAGTTGAGTCCAAACAGCTCTGACAGCCTGGGGGAAACATTAATACCTAGATATGTGATGTAATTGGTGCACAGAGGAAGTGGTGGTGTATGGGATGTCACATCCAAGCTGGTGGAATTTAATGAAAGAATAGCAGATTTACTCCAGTTGATTGAGTATTCAGAAATATTTGAGAATGAGTCAATGAGTTTAAGCGCCTGACAGGGCAAGCCATCACGCTAATGCATCAGCTTACAGCTTAAAATAAAGAATTCTCATGTTTTGGGAAGCTTGGATCACATAACTCTCCCGCAGCATCTCATTCTGTCTCCACTATTTTTAGATGCATTTTGTCCATAGAAATGCGTAATTCAGTGATGTAATTTGATGTAACCGGCTGAAGTTGGACGTGCACTGTGGGCAGACTCGACTAATCGATAATGAGAATCGTTGTCGATGATTTTCATTATCGATGATAATCAATTTTATCGATTAGTTGTTGCAGCCCTAAAATTAATGTATGTTAGATTAATTTTGTTGTTGATCAAACATATTTAATAGTTCTCCTTGTAGAAACATGGGATTTGTGTCTATAATACTTACAAATAGTTAAAATCTCAGAGAGACATAATTTATAAAAATGCATCAAAAAGACATATGTTTACATCAGGGTTCATTTTTTATCTCCTTTCACATTTCTCTGTTTTTATGACTAACTGAAAATAAACCATTTTTACTTTTATTTCAGAGTTAAATGAAGAATCGAGTGAAGTTGACGAGAGAAATCATGTCAAAAGTTGCTCTGAAACTAAACAGGAAGATTTAAAGAAAAGAAGAGCCAAGAAATCTTTCACCTGCACTCAGTGTGGAAAGAGTTTGACAGGCAAAACAAATCTTGATGTTCACCTGAGAGTTCATACTGGAGAGAAACCATACACTTGTGATCAGTGCGGGAAGAGCTTCTCACACTCATCAACTCTTAAGAGACACATTAATATCCACACTGAAAAGAAACCACACACATGTGATCAGTGCAGCAAAACATTTTTGAGAGCTTCATACCTGAAGAAACACCTGAGAGTTCATACAAAGGAGAAGCCACAGTCATGTTATTTGTGTGGAAAGAGTTTTTCATGTCTACAATATTTGAAAGAACATCAGAAAATACATACTGGTGTGAGAGAGTACATGTGCTTTGAGTGTGAAAAGACTTTTACTACAGCTGCACATTTGAAACGACATGAGAGGATTCACACTGGAGAAAAACCTTATAAGTGTTCACACTGTGACAAGGGATTCAGTCAGTTAGGACATTTGAAAACACATGAGAGTATCCACACTGGAGAGAAACCGTATCACTGCACTGCATGTGGGAAGTGTTTCAATAATTCATTTGCTTTACACAGTCATACAAAACACATTCACAGAAAGTAGATCATCTTCAGATCCAGCTCTTTCAGATCTGATGCTGTGTCCTCAACAAATCCTTATCAAATGTAATTTATTCCAAGTGCACTCTTTTATCTGGGTCATGAACGATGCCCCATTCACAAATGAATCGCTCTTTTGAGTCGATTCTATTCAAGGTCTTGAACAAAGAAGCCTGCAAAATGGTGTGCATTTGTTCACGAATCACTTTGAATGATTTGTTCAGTTCCCTGCACGCACTGAATCATCTGAAGCGGTTTCTCATTCATACCTGGACATTTAAGAACAGGGAGAACATAAAGACCTTCAGACAATTGAAGCCAAATCTGCAAATTCTGCTGTTGGCTTGCGCTGAGGATCTTTATTAGCTGAACACCGTGTGTGACGTCTGTGAACGACTCCACAGGAATACATTTGACTTCATTTAGGTGATATTTTGTAGTAGTGCTATAAGAAGCTGTCGTGAAATGTGTAACGTGAATGAAAGGTGTCGATCGCAGCATTTAATTTATAGTAGGTTTGCTTTATTACATTACATCAGATTTATTTTTGAGTGTTGTGAGATGATTCTGCGGTCTGCAGTGTTGAGCATTATAACCAATCACACATGATTCTCTTGAGCTTATGAATGCAATATCCAATCAGAGGTGTTTTGATTCGTCACTGCGGAGAACTCTGGAGTTGTTCGGTGTGCCCTCACTGACTGAATTCACAAACTCACTCATCAGCATAAACAACAAACTGCAGAAAAGAGATTGATTGTGCAGTGTAGACCGCTTCAGTAATTATAACGAGAGTTTTTGTGAAAATGCAGAACTCACAGTTTTAGGCTGAAGTCTTGAAGCGCTGTGTTTCTTTTAAGTTATTTATTCCCAGTTTGAATAACCATTTTGTTTTTCATGCTGCTGAAATAACAATATTGTGAGGTCTTCATTGTCGGTAAAATGGAATTCATAAACAGTTCATGCTTTTCCCCTTGAAACAACACAGAGACAATTCAATCATTCATATGCTATCAAATGGATGAAAATGTTTTTAATGATAAAAAGAGCTTGTTTTTATAAAATGTGACTCTTGAATAAAAGCTTTACAAACAATAACATACTCACTGTTTGTTGTGTTTGTTTAATACAGTAATTGATTGATTGAGTGTATTTGATCGTTAAAATGACTACAAATTCAGGTTTTCATCACCACCGTCAGATGTGTCATCTCTGTCACCTCCCTCAGATGAATATCTTGATAATATTTGATTATGATATTTTATATTTTTTGAGGAATTGTTGGTCACATGTGAAAGTGTAATCTGTCTGCTAACATGAGAATGTGTTTTGAAATGTTAAAAACACCTTGATCTCTGTTAAAGATAAAGTTGCATTTATATTACACAGTCCAAGGTAAAAATCATATTTTGATAAAAGAGAAAAGTTGGGAGGTTGAATCAAAGCATAGCTCAGTAGCTTAGTACATGTAAGATTCATGAATAAATTAAGACACATACGTGTTGTTTCATTTGTCTGAGTACAAGGTTTTATTCCCCAATAATGTTTCGTCCCACTTCTCAAGAATCAGTGATTTGCAAGTTCGGGGAACAGACACAGAGACTCTTTCACCTAGATATCATACTATAGAGACTATGTAAATACAGAAAAGTCCTGAGTAAACAGGAAACACAAAAAAAATGTGATTAAAGTTTGTATCTCTCATAAACTTTTTTTTTTTTCACCTTGTGAAAAGGTTGTGATAATGTGAAAAAACCCCCACGTTGCAGAAACGTTTTTATAACGTTTTATCACGTCCATATGTTTCCTTCCAACGTTTTAAAAACGTAGGCTGATTCATACAAGACGATGATGAACATTGTATACATGTGTTTTAACGTGTACCTACCAATTTAACTAAAGAGCTGCACCATCTCCACCTCCAGCCTTGTGAAGTGCTCCTGGAGTACAGGTATGGATTTGAGCAGGGGGGACGAGGGGTCCTGGGCAGGGCTCTCTGCAGGCGTGGGCTTGAGATCTGGGCTACTGCTCTGTGTATTCTGCTCAGACGTTAGACATTCAGATAATAGTGCTTTCTCTTGTTTCATTATTGCGCTGTAGTCAGTCTGGAATGTTTTCAGATTTCCCTGTATCATGACTGTGCCATTTTTATATAAGTTCACAGTTATCACTGTGGTGTCGGGGTCACGTGGTTCTCTGATTTGGACTTTCCAGCCATTAGATGTCCTCTTTTTTTACAGAGGGGTAATGGTTGATGATGGCTTTATGCCAGACGCTGGGATGATCAGTGAAGAAAATGAGATTGCAGAATTCTCCAGTTTTAAAGGAATCTGCAAAAAGAGTTTCTGGGTTGTCTTTAAGAAGTTTCTGCTTATAGTTTTTCCTTGCAGACTCAGCTGTGACGTCAGAGGGGTACTGTATGGACACACAGTCTGTGCAGAGTGGGGAGCTCATTTGCATATGGCAGTGGGGTGACTGCATCTTCTCCTCTGATTGGTTAATGTTCTCTGGCTCATTTGAATTTATACATTGAGGAATGTCAGAGTGTAGGGTAGCCATAGCTTTAGCTTTTAGCATTTTTAGCACCGGTGACTGCATCTTCTCCTCTGATTGGTTAATGTTCTCTGGCTCATTTGAATTTATACATTGAGGAATGTCAGAGTGTAGGGTAGCCATAGCTTTAGCTTTTAGCATTTTTAGCACCTTTAGTTTATAAAAACTATAAAAAGGTCCATTTTAAATTGTATGTCCTTGTATTTGAGAATAAATATTGTCCACTGCAGTTAGTTGTACTCACTGCTTCTCCCTCTCTGAACTGTTGAGGTTTATCTTGAAGGATTGTCCTGTTTTTGAATTTCCCTCTGATTTTCCTGTGGTCTGTGCTGCTAGAAACTGATCCTCTGCGCTGAATATTTCGTTTTAAAAACAAAAATAACGTTTTCTGATTTCCTTTTGTTAAAGTTCAGTTCAGAATTTGATATTCTTTCAGATATTTAACATTTTTGATCTAACTCTCATCTCAAAATACGAACAAAAAGTAAATTCTGAGAGCTCATGCAGATCATGACTCTCTGATGATGAACACACACACACTCTCTCTCTCAATTCAATTCAATTCAATTGAGCTTTATTGGCATGACTGTGGAACAGCACAATGTTGCCAAAGCAATAAACAGCGAACAAGTTGTACAGGCATATAGACAGTAAAAAAAAAAACACTACATATATTATCACATATAACAAAAAAAAACAATAGCAAATACAAGGTGATTACTTACAGAGAGCATTGGTAAAGAAAAGAGAGTTTAGCCTTTGTCCCTCATAATATGGCAGGAGGATACATACTGCGCTGCCAGGTGGATACACTTTTCTTTCTCTCCCAAAATATATCAGAGTTTGTCTATGTGGCTCGCCTGCTGGAATTCAGGCACAATTTGAGCTATTTGTGTAAAATAAGTGTCTCTGATGTGTTTATATTTGCTGCAGTGTGTGAGGAAGTGCAGCTTGTCCTCTACGAGTCCCTCTGTGCAGTGAGAACACAGTCGGAGCTCTCTCTCTCTCCAGCTCTGTTTGTGTCGGCCCGTCTCCACACTCAGATTGTGCTCACTCAGCTTTCTCTGACCATAGTCTTTCATTTTGATCAAGTAAGGGGCCAATTGATAACCAGTCTTTAATCTGTAGAAGTACTTTAATTTGTTAATTTGTGCTACTTTGATCTGCCAATCATGGATGTATTCTTCCTGGGTTATTTTTCCAATTTCTTTAATTTTTGCGTGTCTTAACTGAATTGTTGAACTGAGTTGATATTTTTCCACTAAATAGTGCATGGGGTCATTCTCTGGGTGTCCTGTCCTGTAAGTAAGAGCGCAGTGATGGTAATCATCTGTCAGTGTGTCTGATAGATGGAACCAGAACTTGGCTGTTCTCTTCTGGATTTCTGCTAGAAGGGGGAATCTGCCCAATTCTGCCCTGCAGCCAAGACTAGGGGCATTTCTGTGGAGTCCCAGGATGTTCTTGCAGAACTCCAGGTGGAACATTTCAGTGGGGTTTTTATCCCAAGATGTATAGTTTAATTTAAATTTGGGGCCCCAGATTTCACAACCGTATAGAAGAATGGGTTTGATGATGCTGTCAAAGATTTTTAGCCATAATTTAATCGGTGGGTTGAATTTGAACAAAGATTTTCTTATAGTGTAATAAGCCCTGCGTGCCTTATCGGTCAGATGTTTTATTGCCAGATCAAATTGACCAGAAGCTGAAATAGTGAGACCCAAATAATTATAACATGTGACATGATTAAGAAGTGTTCCCCCGATTGTAAAATTACATTTTTTGTCAGTAAGGCAAGGCTTTTTCTGGAAGATCATAATTTTGGTTTTCTCCATGTTTATTGGTAAGGCCCAGTCTCTACTGTAATTCTCTATAACTGAGAGGCTTTGGTGTAGCCCTTCTTCATGAGGTGACAAGAGCAGAAGATCATCAGCATACAGGAGGCATTTGATTTCTCTGCCCTCGAGGGTCAGACCAGGACAAGAGGACTTATCGAGTGCTGATGCCAGTTCATTAATATAGATATTAAACAGAGTCGGGCTGAGGCTGCAGCCTTGATGCACTCCTTTGGTCTGACTGAAATAATCAGTCCGTCTGTCGTTGATCTTCACACAGCACTTGTTCCCGTTGTACATGTCCTTTATGATGTCATATGTCTTTCCTCCTATTCCGCTTTGAATTAGTTTTAGGAAAAGTCCATTGTGCCATACTGAATCGAAGGCTTTTTTAAAATCAATGAAGCAGCCAAACATTTTTCCTTGTTTTGTTTGATGAACATATTTTTGTATGAGTGTGTGGAGTGTGTAAATGTGATTTGAAGTTCTCTGTTTAGGCATAAATCCAATTTTACAATTGTTTAAAATCGTGTGTTCTTGGATGAACTTAATTAACCTGTCATTAATAATAGAGCAGAATAGTTTTCCGAGGTTACTGCTCACTGTGATGCCTCTATAATTATTTGGGTCGTACTTCTCACCTTGTTTAAAAATTGGGGTTATCACGTTCTCTTTCCAGATCTCAGGAAATTGTCCAGATTTTTAGTTGGGCGGTCAGATGTTTTTGGGCGAGGGTAGTTTCGTTTAGTGAATAGTGTTTTCTGAAATGTTCAGTCTAGATGTTTGGGTCACAGATGGGAAGGTGCTTGGCCTCTTTGGATTTGTCTAAATTGTTCCATAATTCCCAAAAAGAATTTTGGTCGATTGCTGCTTCAATTTTGTTTATTTTTATTTTGATGTGATCAGTTTTCTTCTGTATTAATAGTGACTTGTATAATTTAAGGGGTTTGTTGATATGTGGCTCGTATTTGTTGGTTTGCCGGGTCTCTGTGTTTTTTATTTGATAATGATCGTAATTCTTTTCTTAGTTTTTGGCATTCTTTATTGAACCAAGCATCTTTAGCGGTTTCTTTTTTACATCTGTAATATTTTCTTTTTCTGAGGGCTTTTCTGACCACTGTAGAAAAGATTTTAGTTAACAGTTCAGTTGCTGAATTGGTACTTCTCTTCCCTTCACTAAACGTAGTCAAGAGAAAGGAGTCTATCATGTTCTCAGCTTGGGTGCTGTGGAGCGCAGCTTCATACTGGGCAGGACTGTGAATTTGGGGGGGAGCGGATATGATTTAACTTTCTGTTCTGAAGAGGGCAGATGATTCCCTGACCTGTTGAGACTGAGGATTATGTGACTGTGGTCTGATAATGGCAGCTGAGGCATGACTGTGAAATAATTGATCTTACTTTGGTCTATATCTGTGATGGCGTAATCTACTGTGCTGCTGCCTAGATATGAGCAGTATGTAAATCGACCCAGAGAGTCACCCTTTACTCTGCCATTAACTATGTAAAGACCCAGGCTTTTGCAGAGCTGCAGGACTTCTTTTCCATGTCTGTTAATTGTGTTGTCATAATTCTGGCGTGTTTTGGCCAAACGTTTCTGTTGATGATTAAGTGAACCGTTTATATATTTGTCTCCATCTGAGCTGATGTAGTCCACTTCCTTCCCCGTTCTGGCATTCAGATCCCCCATTAATAGAACTGAACCTATAGACTGGAAGTAATTGATCTCTGATTGC
>NW_015505201.1:2894435-2914141 GCF_001515645.1 Sinocyclocheilus grahami | reverse complement strand
TATTCCTTTCCAATTATTATCATATGTTGAATTGTTAAACAGTGTTATGGAATTGACTATTTCATTTGACTTCAATACTTTAATATATGTTTCAGCAGCACTACGAGTCCATCTATATGGTGTCTTGAGTTTATGTAGATGAATTGGCTTTTTATGAATTTCCCTTGATTTGCTGTTTTCCCCTTTAATGAGAAGATTGATCTGGCTGTGAACAGACAGGGGTGACTGGGCTTTGACGGTAAATGCACTGAAATGGGAAGGGCTTATATTTGATATCGCATAATCTACAACACTGTTCCCGAGATCTGAGCTATAGGTAAATTGTCCGCAGGAATCTCTTTTGATTCTACCATTGAGCATATAAAGACCTAAAGTTTGACAAAGGTGGGCTAGCTCTCTCCCGTGCCTATTGACTCCAGTATCCTGGTTATTTCTTCTAGGTAGAGTACTGAAGAGACCTTGGGGTATATGTGTGAACAGATGTTTATCTCCTGAATTATCAATATAGTCATCGGTCTCATCCAGGACGGAGACGAGTCTGCTTACAGACAAGAGGTTGAGCAGCTGGCTGTCTGGTGCAGTCACAACAACCTGGAGCTGAACATGCTCAAAACTGTGGAGATGATCGTGGACTTCAGGATAAACCCCCCTGCACTCTCCCCACTCACCATCATGGACAGCACTGTGGCTGCAGTGGAGTCATTCAGGTTCCTGGGCACCACCATCTCTCAGGACCTGAAATGGGACATTCACATCGACTCCATTGTGGAAAAGGCTCAGCAGAGGTTATACTTCCTTCGTCAGCTGAAAGAATTCAACCTGCCACAGGCACAGATGACACAGTTTTACTCAGCTATTATTGAGTCAGTTCTCTGCTCCTCTATAACTCTCTGGTTTGGATCAGCCAGCAAATCAATTATTAATTATTGCCTCTTTCTCAAGTATTATGTAAATACATGTGCATATCTCTTTATCTATACAGTTCTATATAGAGTAAAAATGCACAAATCTGTACATAAATCTACTGTTCCTGATTCATACACATTACTTATTGTTAAGTTTTACTATTTAAATGTTTTTTGTGTTCTCATGTCAGATGTGTATGTATGTATGTATGCATGCATGTATGTACCAGGAGCACCTTAAAAAAAACACAACAAATTCCTCATGTGTTTGCACACACCTGGCGAATAAAGCTAATTCTGATTCTGAGGAACCAGAAAGCCGGAGAATAAAACTCGAGGAACCAGAACCCCGGAGAATAAACACGAGGAACCAGAACCCCGGAGAACAAAACACGAGGAGCACGGAGGTTGGTGTTTATTCTTCATTCATATTTAGTGACTGTTTGTGGTTCATAGGCTTACAAAGCTTTAATCCTTTGAGGTCTGATGGGGTTTTGGGGCCCTGGAGAAGTTTTGACATGTCCTGACATTTGTGCTTTTTTTCAGTATCTTAAATATACATACATTAATGACTAAAGTCTGATTACACTGTACACTGGGCTACAATAATACATAAGCAGCATGAATATAGCCTACATGTTTGTGTTATTGAGAAAATAATGTTTATACATGGTTAGTGAAAAATAAAATTTTTCTCAAATTAAATAGTCACTAAAATAAGGCCATAAAACACATACATAACATTTGTTCACAAGACTTTTGAGAACTGAATGTTGATAGACTAGAGTTTTAAAACCCATTAGCATCAAGTAATGTCTGGTACCAAAACTGTATTAATAGTCTTCTATGAGCCTAGAAGTTGACTGAGCAAAGCTTATTGAAAAATCTTAGCTGCATTTGTTTCAATGCTCAGACTTCATCTGACCAGCACAAATCCAACAAGTAGTGTTTTACCAAACACTATAACATCCCATAAACCTTGAGTTTCCATTAACATTCCCTCTTATCTCTTTTTGTCTCATTCAGACAAAAGAGTTAATTAAACCTCACAATCATAAGATTAAGCAATGAAAATGCATAAACAAGGAAAATAAGAAATACAAAATATATAAAAACATCATAAAAAATAAATGAATAATCAAATTATATAAATGGTAAATGATAAAAAAAAATTATCAAACAATAAATTACATAAATGGCTAATGATTCTAAATGATTATACGAATAACTGATTATAAATTAATAAAAAAATAAAATAAAAAGATAATTCAAATGTATGGTTGCTCTCTTGAAGCAACACACAGATCCTCAGATCCCTCGTGTTGTTGATCAAACATATTTAATAGCTCTCCCTATAGAAACATTAGATTTGTGCCTATAATATTTTAAAAGTAATAATTTATAACTGATGAAGGTCAGTGGACCAAAACTTTGCTTGTGCTTATAACAATAAATTGCAATATTTATCAAGTACTGATAGTGTGCGGGATTGCATCTTTTTATATTTTGGATTCGACAGTGTTGTTGGACTATTTTTCTCATGCACCTATCGTTTTTCTCAGGTGTGCTGAGTTTGTGTTGATTGAAAACGAATAATTTGAAAAGCAGTGTACCTCATTCATGGAAAGTTTCAGGGACGTATAATTTATAAAATTACATCAAAATGATCAAAAGTTTGTAATACAATTGTCTACTTTCCGCTGTTATGTCAGGGTTCATTGTTTAACAAGTTAATGAAGATTTACTGTTTTTACTTTTGTTGCAGAGTTGATTGAAGATAATGACGAGAAAGAAGAATTGAGGGAAGTTGAGGAGAAAAATCATGTCAAAAGTGGAGAAAAACCCAAACAGAAAGATTTAAATAAAAAAAGAGCCAAGAAATATTTCACCTGCACTCAGTGTGGAAAGAGTTTCACATACAAACGTAATCTTGATCTTCACATGAGAGTTCACACTGGAGAGAAACCATACACTTGTGATAAGTGCGGGAAGAGCTTCACTCAATCAGCAAATCTTAAGACGCACATGAATATTCACACTGGAGAGAAGCGGCACACATGTGATCAATGCGGCAAAACATTTTTGTGGGCTTCGGACCTGAAGAAACACCTGAAAGTTCATACAAAGGAGAAGCCACATTCTTGTTAGTTGTGTGGAAAGAGTTTTTCATGTCTACAAAATTTGAAAATACACACTGCTGTGAGAGAGTACATGTGCTTTGAGTGTGAAAAGACTTACTTCAGCTGAACGTTTGAAACTGCACCAGAGGATTCACTCTGGAGAGAAACCGTACAAGTGTTCACACTGTGACAAGAGATTCAGATGGTCAGAACACCTAAAAATACATGAGAGGATTCACACTGGAGAGAAGCGGCACACATGTGATCAATGCGGCAAAACATTTTTGTGGGCTTCGGACCTGAAGAAACACCTGAAAGTTCATACAAAGGAGAAGCCACATTCTTGTTAGTTGTGTGGAAAGAGTTTTTCATGTCTACAAAATTTGAAAATACACACTGCTGTGAGAGAGTACATGTGCTTTGAGTGTGAAAAGACTTACTTCAGCTGAACGTTTGAAACTGCACCAGAGGATTCACTCTGGAGAGAAACCGTACAAGTGTTCACACTGTGACAAGAGATTCAGATGGTCAGAACACCTAAAAATACATGAGAGGATTCACACTGGAGTAACATTTTATATGTGACCCTGGACCACAAAACCAGTCATAAAGGTCAATTAAAAAAAAAAATTGAGATGTATCCATCATCTTAAAGCTGAATAAATGAGCTTTCCACTAATATATGGAAAATGGATATTGTTACGATAGGATAATATTTGGCCAAGATACAGCTATTTGTGAATCTGGAATCTTATGGTAAAAAAACAGGAGGATCTTATTTCATGTAACCCGGATTAGATCACATTTTTTTAAGCAGAATTAACACGTAAAATCTGTCCCAACCACTGCTACTTTATTGCAAGAGTACCCTATTGGTCCAGGGACAATAATTTAAAATAATAAGAATTTAAAAATGTATTTGAAAATAATATAATAATGTTGTGTTGTCTATAATACTATAGACACAGCCAGATGTACTCATTGAAAGATTTATTAGTGATGAAATAATTACTTTATAATTGTATTGGAGTCTTGCACACATGCTATACAGTTCATCTGAGTCGTGCATTAATTTTAGCGGTGACAGCTATTATGGGAGTGGCTTGATGGAGCCCTTAGACCAGGGGGGGGGAACTCCCGTCCTGGGGAGGCGGAGGCCGTCAGGGGCGGCGCCTAAAGGGACAATAATTTAAAATAATAAGAATTTAAAAATGTATTTGAAAATAATATAATAATGTTGTGTTGTCTATAATACTATAGACACAGCCAGATGTACTCATTGAAAGATTTATTAGTGATGAAATAATTACTTTATAATTGTATTGGAGTCTTGCACACATGCTATACAGTTCATCTGAGTCGTGCATTAATTTTAGCGGTGACAGCTATTATGGGAGTGGCTTGATGGAGCCCTTAGACCAGGGGTGGCGAACTCCAGTCCTGGAGAGCCGCAGCCCTGCAGAGTTCAGCTCTAACCCTAATTAAAACTCACCTGCCTGTAGCTTCCTAGTAACCGTTCAGACTTTGATTAGCTTGTTCAGGTGTGTTTGATTGGGGTTGAAGCAAAACTCTGCAGGGCTGCGGCTCTCCAGGACCGACGTTCGCCACCCCTGCCTTAGACCCTTAAGAAACTTCAATTAATGCTGTCACCTAAGAAATCTGCTTCAAAGAGACAATTAAAGGAATTAATAATTACAACATTGAAATAAAAATGTAAAGCCTGTACAAATACTAGAAATCATAAATATAAATAATTTGGAATCAATAATAATCCTATTTCCAATCTCCAGTCTCTAGCACCTTGTCTCCTTCTCTAAGTGTCATGTGTTCGCTTTTGTGAGAAAAGTAAGGAAAGTGTTTATCTAAACATTAGTGACTGTAAATGTGTGTGTGGCATCTTAGCTGTCTGATCCTCCTCCTGCTGCATCTGCCTTATATACCTGCTCATTTATCACTCAATCCATTCTGCTGTGTTCAGTAAAGCTTGTTTAAACTTTACCCCCCGTCTCTCTGGTCTGTGTACCCCTGACAGCTTTTGTCATACTCAGAATTACTGTAAAAAAAAAAAATAGCCTGTGATTTTCTTAAACAACTAATTATTTTACTTGAAGAAAAAAAAATCATATTCATGTAAAGATATGGGCTAAAACTAAGCCAGATTGGGAACATTTTATAAAAGACATTAAATATTATGGTACTACTCCGCACAACATTACAAACAGAAATGCTAAAAAGACATAAAGATATGTCACTTTAATTTGGTTAATTAAAGGTTACTTTTTTTTTTTTTATCCCTGGCATATATATAATTCGTTTTTCTTCTATGCACATGCACTTTTCCCCCCATAACTGTTGTGAGAACAGTTCATCATCATCATTAACACACACCATTTCTCAATACTAAATACTACTATACTACACTGAAAAAAATAACTAGTAAGATTTACTTTAAAACAATTTGGTAACAAATTGCACGAACACATTTGAAGTAAATGTTACTGCTCTAATATCAAGTACAACTTACTCACTATTATTAAGTAAAATCTACTTACTAAACTTAACATTCATGAAGAAATTAAATCTAATTGCACCCTAATTAAGTAAATATTACGTAATTATATTTAATTTAAAAGTGTTTATTTAAAGTAATTAAGTAAAGTTTATTCATTATTTTATAGACATGAACCTTGCATATATAAAAATATTAAGTAAATCCTACTATTATTTACTGAAGTAAATAAGTAGATTTTATTATATGTTTTGATCGAGATGTCCCATTTACTTAGTTTTATGAATATATATTTCTCTCTATGATTATGTAAACATTGCTAATTTCTTTTTGATTAATATAACCACATAAACTGTATTCATTTTGTCTGGACACAAGTTTTTAAAGGTGCAGTAAAGCCTCATAGAAAAGTGTCATTAATCAACAAAACATGTATAACTTCACTGGTGATATTTGGTCTATTGAAAATAGAAAAACATAAAGTATGACTGAATGCTACTTCAAGTGTCTGCTGTTCTGTAATACAATCCAATCTCCATTACCAACATGAACTGCATTAGCTGCACCATACAGTTTTGACCCCAGGAGGTATCAAATATAGAAAAAAAAAAATACCTAAACAGAACAAGATGAGGTTTTAACCTGACAGAGCTAGGTAGTATTGATAACCAAAACTGCATCTAACATGAAAACCATCAGTCTGTCTTCCTCCCCAAACCTCAAGTGTCCACTGTATTGGCTCGTCGTCAGAGTTAGGCCACCCTGTCG
This sequence comes from Sinocyclocheilus grahami, assembly GCF_001515645.1. Taxonomy (NCBI): domain Eukaryota; kingdom Metazoa; phylum Chordata; class Actinopteri; order Cypriniformes; family Cyprinidae; genus Sinocyclocheilus; species Sinocyclocheilus grahami. Next base: position 2,907,839 of record NW_015505201.1, on the reverse strand, counting down.
CTGTGTTCTGGGTTCAGAGGGTTTTAACTCAGGAACACACTGCTGGGATGTTGAGGTTAAAGAGACGTCAGGCTGGAGTAACTACAGCATCAAACCAGAGGAAGACACACACTTTATTTAACACTGATGTCTGGAGTGTGTGGTATCAGCCGGAGGAACTGACTGAATGGTCTGGTTTTCTTGTTAAGCAGGATCTTAATCGAGTGAGAGTGAATCTGGACTATGACAGAGGAAACGGTGTCGTTCTCTGATCCTGTAACTAACACACATCTACATGCATTCACAACCTCCTTCACTCACACACTCTTTCCATTCTCCTGGTGTTTTCCTTGTGACTCTCTGAGGATTTTACCGCTCGGTAGTCCGTAAAGTTTACACCTGTAGGTCTGGATGGAGCTGCTTTCACTGACGGTAATAGTCTAATTTGACTGATCACTGGAGACTCACTGATATAAAATCCTTTCTGTGCAGATAAAGACATTGAATCACATCATCCACAAAGCTGCTATGAAATAATGTGTATCACACTACAGCACTATATATAAAAACAATAGGCTTAGTAAGAGCATTGCTTCTCTCGTCATATTTTTCCAAAAACTGTCTAGATCAGTATATTCTTGTTGAGCTTTTGACAGAACTGTGAAGATCTGATTTCTCTACTTTCTCTGTCATTGTTTTTTTTCACACTGAACACATGATAGACCTACTACTGCTTCTGACTTGGACTCTTTATTAGTGTCTTTTTTAGGATTTCAAGAATTCAAAGTGTCTGCAAGTGAAGAATCTCACATTTATACTCTTCTGTGAACATGTTCAAAAGACAGTCACTGTCTCCACTTACTGGTGTAATTATGTAACTGACAGAAAGAGTCACTGATCCGGATCAGCGGCTCTGACCAACAGTTGGCAATTCACTTTCCAAACACTGAATCAACTGTAAAATCAGAATATTTAATTTCAGAGGACCCAACACCTGTGAAGAGATGACGGCAGCTCTGAATCAACACACACAACTGCCAAAGTTTCTCTATATTTCTGTAGCTAAAGGTTAGCTGTTATGATTTGTATTAGACCTGTATGCACTGCTCAGGCATAACATTATGACCACTGACCGGTGAAGTGAGTAACACTGATTATCTCTTCATCACGGCAGCTGTTAGTGGCTGGGATATATTAGGCAGCAAGTGAACATTTTGTCCTCAAAGTTGATGTGTTAGAAACAGGAAAAAAATCAAGCGTTGCATTAGTTCTGGCAGGTCACGTTAGTCACGCTCGCATCAGCTGACTCACGTCTACCTATAGGGATGTGACACCTATCACAGCACCCTTATATAAGGTCCTTCAGTATTATCACCAGCTTCTGCATTGCTCAATAGCTAATTACCCACCCTATCCCTGACTCCTCCTCTTGTTCAGTCAGGATTCTGCCTTCTGATTCTCCTTGAATCAGTCTAATTTCTAAAATGTTTAATTAAATTATCGTACTTTAATGATATCTGCTATTTATGTTGGTTCTGTTATTTTTACCCTGGAGGGTTATTGCTGCTCTCCCTGCTCTTATTCTTGCTAGATTGCAGTTCTTGCCCAGAACAGAACCATACTGCCAATCCAAACTGTATGCTAATTGTCAGTCATCTTTGACGATAGTGGTCCTGACAGAAATGGGCAAGCGTAAAGGATTTGAGCGAGTTTGACAAGGGCCAAATTTTGATGGCTAGACGACTGGGTCAGAGCATCTCCAAAACTGCAGCTCCTGTGGGGTGTTACCAGTCTGCAGTGGTCAGTATCTATCAAAAGTGCTCCAAGGAAGGAACAGAGGTGAACCGGCGACAGGGTGGGGAGTGAATGTACAGCGTTCTCTTCCACCTTCAATGCCATGACTGAGGTGCCCTTGAGCAAGGCACCGAACCCCCAACTGCTCCCCGGGCGCCTCAGCATAAATGGCTGCCCACTGCTGTGTGTGTGTGTGTGTGTGTGTTCACTGCTGTGTGTGTGTGTGTGTGTGTGTTCACTGCTGTGTGCGTGCACTTAGGATGGGATAAATACAGAGCACTAATTCTGAGTATGAGTCACCATACTATGTCACGTCATGTCAGTTTACTTGAATTTTGTTAAAAAAGTACCCATATCATAGAAAGTGTCTCTATATGATGCCTCCTCTAGATTATTCAACAGGTCTAAAGATTTTTCCTGTTACAACAAATATAATACTGTTTGAAGCTTTATAACATTCAGCCTCATTAATGAAGAATCAAGAATAATCACCAACCTGTTAGTTCTTCAGTATCTTCAGTGTGTTTGATTCTGCAGGGTTCTGGATCTCTCATCTTCTCTCTGTCCTCTTTAATAAACTCAGTCTTTACAGATTTCAGCTCTTCCTGATGATTAGATGCTCGTCTTCACTTGTGAACTGATGGAGATATTCCAGCATTTATTGCTAAATTACTGTGGGAGGAGTTTCACTGATGATGTGTTGCAGTGGGAGGAGTTTCACTGATGATGTGTTGCAGTGGGAGGAGTTTCACTGATGATGTGTTGCAGTGGGAGGAGTTTCACTGATGATGTGTTGCAGTGGGTCTTTTCCCATTTTTTTGTTGAATTGGACTCTCTTGTTTCATCTCTTATACTTACTAATAACAAAAAGAGTGCCAAACTTTTGATGTATTATGACAACTTTTCAAAAAGAATGTAAGTTTATTTTTGCACTTTTATGTATCGATAATAATTAATTTGACATGCAAATACAGAATATTTGTTTTCTGTTTTTATTTTTACAACTGCTTTTTGTTGGAATATATTCATGTCTCGCTTCCCTGTTTCTGTATGTTTCTACAAATTTTGTAATAAAAAAATTAAAAAAAAGGAAATGTGAAAAAAAAAATAGTTCAACATCTGAGGCAACGCCACAAAGAGCTATATGACCAATGCATGGCAAAAAAAAATCCCTGGACACAGGATTTTTTTCTCTTTCTGCCATATATGTATATTCTAGAGACATTATGTTACACCTTTACTTAGTGATTATTTTGCCTAATGTCTGTTCTAGAGACATGTTACAGCTTTTTTGATAAAGCTCTAATTGGTTTTCTTTTGGAAATATGTTTCAAATTCACACTGAATGCATTAATGACTGTAAAGCATGTCTGTGTGTGTCAAAATCGTGATTAAAATCGAAATCGCGAAATTGATCAAAGAAATCGCGATAGGTTTTTTTCCTTCCATATCACACAGCCCTAATAAACAGTGCTCATAAACGGCTGCTGAGGTAGTATTCTCAAGTGAAGCGAGTTGAGGCTTGGACCGTGAAACAGTGCTGCTTGCGTCACCATTTAACAAGCGATTTTAATGGCAATGAAAAGAACCTCATTGCCATTAAAGTGAAATTACTGAACCTAATCATAAGCTTTTTTTTTTTAAATGCTCATAAAAATAAAATTTATTTAATAAGACAGACTTAGAAGTTTTTCCATCTGAAATCTTCACATGCATTTCGTATAACTGAACTGCCGTTATATTGTATCTGTACTTCATTATACTGCAAATCTCCAGTTATACTTAATTGTCCTGCAGTTATACTACTTTGTACTGCAGTTGTACTTCAATGCACTGCAGTTATTTTTTATAGTTCCCCCCACTCTATTTCCTCCGTATTATTTCTCTCCTCTCACCGCTTCACACTCCAGGCGCTAAAACACATACTGTACGTTTGAGTCTATTTAAGCGACATTTTACAGGCTTATTTCTGTGTTGTTTTCATCGGGTTCAGCGCTACTTGTGTGTCTTTTCTGGCGTCTTTCTCCTGAAATAAATATTCAGTGCAGCAGCGAGTATGTGAGGAAAATATGATGAATTAAATCAGACGATTTTGTGAGCTTTTATGCGTTCGTGCGATTGTTTCTATGTTTGTATCGAGAACTGTTGCTGAATGTCAAGTTAAACATTGATCTGTGAGGGGAATGGATCTCAAGTGTTGCTGCTGCTATTTTATTTCTACACTTTTGGCATCTTTGGCAGATTAAACCCGTTAGTTTGTTAAAATATACTGAAACATAGACTGCTAAAGTTACATTGAGCCTATAATGAGCCGCGCGAGACAGCCATACATAAATGTGAATATAGCGAAATATGAATCAAATGCGACACTGAAATCATTAAATATTGCTTTGTGCTGCTCTTTATTTGAAGATGTTTTATGGTCATTGTTTTTTTCTGTACAAAACTTTAACATGTTAATGATCGAATTATTTCATTGCAATGAATAGTTATTAGAAAATCAAACTATTTAGATTAGACATGCATATTGTGATGCTTTGCGGCAGTTATTTACTTTAGTGTTTGTTTTTGTGTTTATGTTTTATACATATTGTGAGAAATAGGCTTTTATCATATATCCTGACTCATATAATGTGTTTCTATCAGCAAACACTGAGAATAAAGAGAGGTGATCTGCTGATGATCTGAATGTCTTGTTGAATGAGTGTTGATCGTCTGAGGCTCATCAATATTAACAGAGCTGCTGAAAAGACTCTTTATTTCATCTCAATAGCTGCTGTTTTCTCCTCGTTTATTATGCTGATGTCTTCAGATCTCCTGTGAATGGACACTTAAAGCTAAACAAGTGTCAAAGGCTTGGAACTGATTATTTTAACAGAACAATTCAACAGCTCAACAATAAACCACGAGAAAACATGAGATCAAGCATGAGAACTTGCAACAGAACACATTATTATTATTTTACATTTGATTATTTTATTTACTTCTAAATTTTAATGGGTACTCTTTTTTTAGCACCTGATTACAATTTCTACAAAATCACATTGTGATTTATATCGTTCGCACAAAATACAGCTACCCGGTTAGCCTGCTGTTTTATACACCAAAGTTGCTCAATCCGTAATGTTATCAAATAGGTGTTAAATGTCCAGATATTTCATTTAACAACAACAATTATGTAATGTGTTCTGTTGTTGTTATTAGTAGTAGTAGGCTATCAGATTCGCAATAACTTTTATCAGACATTAAAAACAGCGCTACCACCACCTAAGGGAGAAATTGAAATTACGAATTGAAAATACGCCTAATGGAAACGCGTCAATTTCACAAAAACGCCCATATATCGCAAAAAAAAAATTAACGCTCGCATGAGGTGTTTTTTCAGGCAATGCGAAAAAGGAATAATTCGCAAAACTGCTTTTTCACATTTACAGGTCACATGGCGTATGTAAAAAGTAATATGATCATTCTTCAGTGTACTATAACCTCCAAGAAACACTTCATAAGTGGCCGCGCTCCAGTATAAGGGGCTTTCCCTACTATTAATACTTAGACAATTTACATTGCACACGTCTGTGGTGCAGTGTGGCTCTGATACGGTCACTGAATCTGACTGCTGCCACTCAGTGCTTGTGTTTATATTTTTATACAGGCTATGGTTTATTCCAGCCATGCCACGCATGTTTCTGAAGCGGATCTCTTTGCTGCTTCTGTAAGGATAGACGCATAAGCCTCCTTTGAATAAATATAGCCAAAATCCCACCAAAATCCGTTGCCTTAACTTATCGCGAGAGGCAAAAGGTTACGTTTTAGTCTCATAACATTGGTTAATGGAAACGCCGTCATTTTGCAATACTTTTTTATCGACATTTATAAAATATCGCCAAAGTTTTGCGCAAATCTGTAATGGAAACGCGCCTACTGTTCCGCTAATAAAGATCCAGCATCAGATCTGAAAGTGCTGGATCTGAAGATGATCTACTTGTGTTTCTTTACGTTATTTATTCCCAATTTGAATAACCGTTTTGTTTTTCATGCTGCTGAAATAACAATACAGTGAAGTCTTGATTGTCTGTAAAATGGAATTCATAAACAGTTCATGCTTTTCCCCTTGAAACAACACAGATACAATTCAATCATTCATATGCTATCAAATGGATGAAAATGTGTTTAATGATAAAAAGAGCTTGTTTTTATTAAAAGCAAGACTTAATATCACATATCAAAGCAAGTTGTTTTTTTGTTTTTCAAGGACACGTGTTTTTCATAAGGTTTCAAGATTGGCCAATGACGGAGTTGACATTCAACATGAAGTCATCATATTTTTGTGGTTTAGGGGTATCATGTGATGTTTAAATGTGAATATTAAGATCCTGGTGAATGTAAATGGATAGAGGTAGTAACAACTAATTGATTAGTTGTTCATATAACTGTTTTTAAAACTGTTTTTATAACTGTTCATATAACAGTTCATATAACTGTTTTTAAAAGTTACCATGTTACTATAGCAGATGCACAGCAGACACATACTGTTCTGAGATGAGAGAAAATAGATCATTTGTGTTCCAATGATATATCAAAATACTTAAATGTGACTCTTGAATAAACGCTTTATTGACAATAACATACTCACTGTTTGTTGTGTTTAATAAGGTAATTGAATGATTCAATGTATTTGATCGTTAAAATGACTACAAATTCAGGTTTTTGTCACCACCGTCAGATGTGTCACCTCCCTATTATATATTTAGATAATATTTGATTGATATTTTATATTTGTTGAGGAATTTGATCTTAGAGTGTGCGTACGCTTAAATCCACGCCAGCGCTCATATTCATAAAAACTGTCTTTGACGTGGAAAAGTGCTTAGAGCTGCGTCAGGGTCTGAGCAGACGTACGCACTTTTTTTTGTCGGAGTACTGCAGGTTTTTGGAAATGTAAGCTGTTCTTGCGGCTCGCTATTCTAAATTAAAGGATTTGGATGATTGGTGATCTTTTGTATGTTAATGACATTTATTAGGAGTCGTTTACAAGCAGAGAGCTGAAACCATTCAGTTGCGATTCATATATTTCACATCTGAAAGAGAGGCATACGTGCGTTTTCTGTACGTACGCTCATTCTATGAATCACACACGTATATCTGAGAGATGATCGTAAGATCAAACTTAGTATGGTTTCAGCACAACATTTTATAAATGAGGCCCCTGATGCTCACTGTTGGTGCTTTCGGCGGTGGGCAGGGGTCAGTATGGGCACCCTGACTGGTCTACGGCTATCCAGCCCCATACACAACAATCTGCAATGCATTGTTTATTCTGACACCTTTCCATCAGAACCAACATTAACTTCTTGAGCAATCTGAGCTACAGTAGCTCGTCTGTTGGATCGGACCACACGGGCCAGCCTTTGCTCCCCACGTGAGTCTTGGCCACCCATGACCCTGTCGCCTGTTCACCTCTGTTCCTTCCTTGGAGCACTTTTGATAGATACTGACCACTGCAGACGGGTAACACCCCACAGGAGCTGCAGTTTTGGAGATGCTCTGACCCAGTTGTCTAGCCATCACAATTTGGCCCTTGTTAAAATCACTCAAATCCTTTACGCTTGCCCATTTCTGTCAGGACCACGTCAAAGATGACTGACAATTAGAATACAGTTTGGATTGGCAGTATGGTTCTGTTCTGGGCAAGAACTGCAATCTAGCAAGGATAAGAGCAGGGAGAGCAGCAATAACCCTCCAGGGTAAAAATAACAGAACCAATATAAATATTGCAGATATAATTAAAATACGATAATTTAACTAAACATTTTAGAAATTAGACTGATTCAAGGAGAATCAGAAGGCAGAATCCTGACTGAACAAGAGGAGTCAGGGATAGGGTGGGTAATTAGCTATTGAGCAATGCAGAAGCTGGTAATAATACTGAAGGACCTTATATATAGGTGCTGTGATAGGTGTCACATCCCTATAGGTAGACGTGAGTCAGCTGATGCGAGCGTGACTAAGACAAAAGCCATGTGCTCACACAAAACAAAAACACAAGCACATGGCCAGCAAAACAATAACAAGCCACAGGCTTGAACAAAACAAGACAAGAAACCAGAGCTAATGAGAACACACATGAGCTGTGTTCACACACAACATGACAACATGAAAGCACGTGGCTGTGAAAAACTCGCAGCTGCGTGCTTACATGAAAACTAGACATTACAGGAGTGTCGGGGCTCTGTCACAAAACAATGGAAAACTAGACCGAAGTGACCAAACCCTGACACTATCAGTTAAAAAGCCTTCTGTAAAAAGATTCATGTAACGATTCATGGATATTAAAGGCGCCTGTCTTGCTCTGATTATCACAGTATTTAATATTATATCTACAACATTCAGTACAGTATAATATCAAATTGCAAATATCATTAAAAGCTGTATGCAAATATCCATAATATCATTGACATGAAGATAAATCTTGCTGTAATCTGGCCTGTTATTTATAGAGAGTATTTTATTGTAATATTGTATTCATCACTATTTCCTCTCGGTGCTGCGAGTTCTTCCTCCCTGCAAAATAATGCAACACAAAAGCATTTACTGAGCTCACATGATTGCAGATTAATGTTATTCATCAGATTGTCAAATCAAGTCACCTTTATTTCTATAATGCTTTATACAATACAGATCGTGTCAGCAGCTTTACAGTGTTAAACAGGAAAAGCTTGCGCTGATAATGCAAGAGGACACTAGAGAACAGTCAGTTTTGCAGTTGAAGTCATTCATTGTTGATGCAGTGATGTAGTCGTTCAGCTCAGTTCAGTTCAAATAGTGTCTGTGCAATCAAGTCGAATACTGCCAGAAATTAAGTGTCCCCAACTAAGCAAGTCAAAGGAGACAGTGGCAAGGAACCAAACTCCATCGGTGACAGAAATGGAGAAGAAGAAAAAAACACTTGAGAGAGCAGGCTCAGTTCTCCTCTGGCCAGAATTAGGATTGTGTGAAGCTGAAAAACTCACCAGCTCTTCTTGCACAGATGAACTGAAGAAGATTCACAGCAGGAGCAGCAAACACTACAAACTCAACAATAATCACAGTCACTGTGAGTGGACAGATGATAGATAATCAAGAGGGAAAAAAACAGACTCTGTCTGTAAAACTGGGAATGAAATGTAAAGTATAAAACAACGAACAATGTAAAGGCGTGTGTGGTTCCTCAGAATAATGATCCAGCAGTAACTGAAGTCAGTAGGACTGCTGTGATCATGTCTGTTAGTTCAGTTCAAACATAATAAACATACAATATAAACCAAACATCATCATCATCAGATCATACTTGAGCTTCACATCACAGAAATTATGAATGAACTTTCACTGCTTCATGAGTCCATCATCTATTATCATGTTATTTCAATCTCAAGGTGTCAGGAGAAACATTTACTGTCTGAATAGAGTTGATCTGAATCTCACAGAACAAGTGATGCATGCATTATAAGACAATTGAACATAATATGAAACTCATACAATTATTACAATCATATCATTTATATCATGAAACAAAATGATAGAAGAATAAAACTTTGTGGCATTATTCTTTGGGGAGGAACTCCATCTTTGAGTTGATCTGAATCTCACAGTTGAATCTGCTGGTTTTGAAGATGAAGATGAACTTTATTCAGTGAAAACGTCAGATAATGTTTCTTTGTCATGTCGCTTGTAATGACAGATTTATCAGATTATATTTTATTGCTTGATGCATTATTGTGTCACAGTTGTTGACGATGCAGCATCCGATCTGAAAGTGCTGGATCTGAAGATGATCTACTTACTGTGATAGTTTTTTGTATGTCTGTGTAGAGCAGAAGAATTATTGAAACACTTCCCACATGCAGTGCAGTGATACGGTTTCTCTCCAGTGTGAATCCTCTCATGTATTTTCAGGTCTCCTGACTGACTGAATTTCTTGTCACAGTGTGAACACTTGTAAGGTTTTTCTCCAGTGTGAATCCGCTCATGCTGTTTCAAATGTGCAGCTGTAGTAAAAGTCTTTTCACACTCAAAGCACATGTACTCTCTCACACCAGTATGTATTTTCTGATGTACTTTTAAATGTTGTAGACGTGAAAAACTCTTTCCACACAAATGACATGAATGTGGCTTCTCCTTTGTATGAACTCTTAGGTGTGTCTTCAGGACTGAAGCCCTCAAAAATGTTGTGCCACATTGATCACAAGTGTACAGTTTCTCTCTAGTGTGGATGTTCATGTGTTCCTTAAGGCTTGATGATTGTGTGAAACTCTTCCCGCACTGATCACAAGTGTATGGTTTCTCTCCAGTATGAAGTCTCATGTGAACATCAAGATAATATTTGCTTGTGAAACTCTTTCCACACTGAGTGCAGGTGAAAGATTTCATGGCTCTTCTCTTCTTTAAATCTTTCTGTTTGGTTTGAGAGCAACTCAAAGGGTTTTCTCCAGTTTTAGCATGATTTTTCTTCTCAACTTCACTCAATTCTTCATTCTCATTGTTTTCTTCAATCAACTCTGAAATAAAAGTAAAACTGGTTGATTTTCAGTAACTCTCAGTAACCCTGATGAACCCTGATGTAAAGTAGACCTCTGCTGTACCAAATTTTGGTCATTTTGATGCATTTTTAGAAGTTATATGTCCCTGAAACTCTATTAATGAGGTACATTGATATTCCAATTATTATTATTTTTAAAACATTACAGGCACAAATCCCATGTTTCTACAGGGAGAACTATTCAATATGTTTGATCAACTACACAATTATCTAACAATGTTATTGAAAAAAAGTACCCTATTATAACAAATCTAAATCTGCTTGAAGCTTTATAACCATCAGCATTATTAATGAAGCATGAAGAATAATAAACACCAACCTGTTTGCTCTTCAGTGTGTTTCATTCTGCAGGGTTTGTGGGAGGAGCTTCACCGAATATGAATTTCTGTGTTGAAAGACTATATAATTCAAAAAAGACAAAATCTTAAAAGTCTGTTCTCGAGTAATGATTCGATATCCATTGTGCCCAAGAAAATAAAGCATTAAATAAAGCAATATCGTGATTATCATCGAAAATTATTCAAGTTTTAGGAAAAGTCAAGAAAAGCAAAACATGATTCAAGTTTCCAAAAGCATGTTGGATTTATTTATTACAGTAACAGTTCAACAGTTTATGATCATACCCACAGATTAATACTGGCCAAGAACTCTACACAGGATTCGATACAAAAATAAAGTTATCATAAAAAAAAGGAAAAACAGACAGAAGTAACAGTAGGGGGAAAGCCCTGCAAACATCTGTAATACAGTTGTGACATATCCTAACTGCTTTAGTACCATGACATTAATACTGTAGCTGTAAAAACAAAAGCCCTTTTTTTTACCCTCCTGCCTAACTAGCCAAACATTTCAGTCACAGGAATGAGGTAAGTGTGATTTCCTGAGTATAATGTCTCTCTCGTATTGTGTTTGCAGTAAACAGAGGTCAGACAGTGAAACACTGCCTGCTTGCAAATGGTCTTTCTCTTCTTTAGGATGAAGAGGAGAAGATCAGCTAATCAATGGTATAAATGCACTTGCTCTTTATTTTGGTTGTTTTCATGTCTATCTCCTCCTTGCCACCTTCGCTGTGGATTTTCTTGTTGCTGCCCTCTACAGGAACAAAGTGGATATTGAAACAGCAAGTTGTCAAAGCTGCAGTATTTTTCCTGAAATCTTGTATTTTTCAAGATTCTTAAGGATTTATGTCAGTAGTTTTACATGCAAACATTTTTTTGGTATGCAATTAAAAAATAAACTCAGCAAGACGCAAATAATATAAAGTGTGGAGAAGGGGCAAGACAGTTTACAAAGAAGATTGATTTTGTAATTTTACGAAACACAGTTAATGCAACAGAAACCCACTGCTGATTATGATTGAAAGTGATGATAAAAATGAATGTGGCTTGATTTTACTTTGGGACTCTGATGGGCAGATTCCTCAAAGCTTTTAACCCCTGTTACCTCATTATTTCCCACTGGTTATTTCACCTGTTTGTTGATTCCAGAGAGAGTTTACTGGCATCACCAGATCTCAAATCGGGGGTCTGTCCTGAAGAGCTCTCTGGATTCAATTCTGTTATTGAAGAGCCTACAGAAATACATAAACACACTGATATTAGCTACAACCCACTGCCTGTATTCCTCATCTGTAAGTCGCTTTGGATGAAAGCATCTGATAAATTAATACATGTAAATGAAACCTATCCATTAAACTATCCATTAAAATTTGAATACACTTGACAGATTTTTTTTTTCCATGACTACAAAGATTTTGATCTAAAAGCTTTGCATAAATTTTGTTGACAAGTATAAATCGTCCCAATAAATTTATTTTATAATGGATGACTGGTGTGATGCAATGAATGAAATGAGAGAATGAAAAGTGGCAAAAAATTAAGAAAAACAACTTTGCGCTTCATTGTGACACTCAGACACACACCTTACTGTCTTTATGTTACTGTTGCGAGTGACGATCCTGTGGATATTCTCAGCCCCAGCGTCAGTGATGCTATTGCCACTAAAACTGAGATCAAAAAACAAACCAGGAATGTAAGAACTATTACATTATACTTGAGAAATGTACACTTTGAGTTTCTTCAGTCACTCACTCAATGTTTTGCACTTTGTGGAGGTTTGGGAGCAGCAGATCCAGGCTGTTATCTGTGAGACGGCAGTGACTCAGATCTAGTTCTGTCAGTCCTTCAGAATATTCCAGAATCAGCTCCAGACCTCTACAGACCTGCAGATCCAGCTGAGTCTGACTGAGATCCAACTCTTCACCCAGAGCTCTAGAGAGACACTGAGCTTCCTCAGGCCTCACATGAGCCAGAAACTGAAGCAGCAGAGGTTTATCACAGCTGAAAGACAGAGAGCAAGAGATGCGTTATATATACTGAATGCTTTTATATTGGATCTGTGTGTGAATGTGATCTGTTGGTGTTTCTCACCAGAGCTGAACAGAATGTAACACTGGGAACAGCTGATCCACTCCAGCTGTATGAATCTCACAGTCCTGCAGAATCAGCTGAGTCTTTGTGTCTGAGTGAGCTCTCTGAATGACTCTGGACATCACACGGCAGTCGTCAGCGTTCAGATGTAGAGGCTCTGAGTCTGTGTTTGTTGTCAGATCCAGAGCAGAGCGGCAGGAGAAGTCCAGCTTGTGTTGCAGGATCGAGAGCAGAACAGCTGCTGCCTCCTGCTGGACATCAGAGACACTGCAGCAGTGAAGCATCTTCAGTAACAGCAGCCTGTCGGAAAGATTCTGTGACATCAGTAACAGCAGCCTGTCAGCACTGAACACAGACGAACACTAGATCAGGACAGATTCTGGTAACATCAGCAACTGTCAACACCGAACACAGACGAACACTAGATCAGGACAGATTCTGTAACATCAGTAACAGTAGCCTGTCAACACCGAACACAGACGAACACTAGATCAGGAAAGATTCTGTGACATCAGTAACAGCAGCCTGTCAGCACTGAACACAGACGAACACTAGATCAGGACAGATTCTGTAACATCAGTAACAGTAGCCTGTCAACACCGAACACAGACGAACACTAGATCAGGA
>NW_015505201.1:2892268-2893162 GCF_001515645.1 Sinocyclocheilus grahami | reverse complement strand
GTTATATATACTGAATGCTTTTATATTGGATCTGTGTGTGAATGTGATCTGTTGGTGTTTCTCACCAGAGCTGAACAGAATGTAACACTGGGAACAGCTGATCCACTCCAGCTGTATGAATCTCACAGTCCTGCAGAATCAGCTGAGTCTTTGTGTCTGAGTGAGCTCTCTGAATGACTCTGGACATCACACGGCAGTCGTCAGCGTTCAGATGTAGAGGCTCTGAGTCTGTGTTTGTTGTCAGATCCAGAGCAGAGCGGCAGGAGAAGTCCAGCTTGTGTTGCAGGATCGAGAGCAGAACAGCTGCTGCCTCCTGCTGGACATCAGAGACACTGCAGCAGTGAAGCATCTTCAGTAACAGCAGCCTGTCAACACTGAACACAGACGAACACTAGATCAGGACAGATTCTGTAACATCAGTAACAGTAGCCTGTCAACACCGAACACAGACGAACACTAGATCAGGAAAGATTCTGTGACATCAGTAACAGCAGCCTGTCAGCACTGAACACAGACGAACACTAGATCAGGACAGATTCTGGTAACATCAGCAATTGTCAACACCGAACACAGACGAACACTAGATCAGGACAGATTCTGGTAACATCAGCAATTGTCAACACCGAACACAGACGAACACTAGATCAGGAAAGATTCTGTGACATCAGTAACAGCAGCCTGTCAGCACTGAACACAGACGAACACTAGATCAGGACAGATTCTGGTAACATCAGCAACTGTCAACACCGAACACAGACGAACACTAGATCAGGACAGATTCTGTAACATCAGTAACAGCAGCCTGTCAACACCGAACACAGACGAACACTAGATCAGGAAAGATTCTGTGACATCAGTAACAGCAGCCTGTCAGCACTGAACACAGACGAACAC
>NW_015505201.1:2886898-2891766 GCF_001515645.1 Sinocyclocheilus grahami | reverse complement strand
TGTCAACACCGAACACAGACGAACACTAGATCAGGACCGATTCTGTAACATCAGTAACAGCAGCCTGTCAGCACTGAACACAGATGAACACTAGATCAGGACAGATTCTGTAACATCAGTCTGTCAACACTGAACACAGATGAACACAAGATCAGGACAGATTCTGTAACATCAGTCTGTCAACACTGAACACAGATGAACACAAGATCAGGACAGATTCTGTAACATCAGTCTGTCAACACTGAACACAGATGAACACAAGATCAGGACAGATTCTGTAACATCAGTCTGTCAACACTGAACACAGATGAACACAAGATCAGGACAGATTCTGTAACATCAGTCTGTCAACACTGAACACAGATGAACACAAGATCAGGACAGATTCTGTAACATCAGTCTGTCAACACTGAACACAGATGAACACAAGATCAGGACAGATTCTGTAACATCAGTCTGTCAACACTGAACACAGATGAACACAAGATCAGGACAGATTCTGTAACATCAGTCTGTCAACACTGAACACAGATGAACACAAGATCAGGACAGATTCTGTAACATCAGTCTGTCAACACTGAACACAGATGAACACAAGATCAGGACAGATTCTGTAACATCAGTCTGTCAACACTGAACACAGATGAACACAAGATCAGGACAGATTCTGTAACATCAGTAACAGCAGCCTGTCAGCACTGAACACAGACAAACACTAGATCGGGACAGATTCTGTAACATCAGTCTGTCAACACTGAACACAGATGAACACAAGATCAGGACAGATTCTGTAACATCAGTAACAACAGCCTGTCAGCACTGAACACAGACAAACACTAGATCGGGACTGATTCTGTAACATCAGTCTGTCAACACTGAACACAGCCAAACACTAGATCGGGACTGATTCTGTAACATCAGTCTGTCAACACTGAACACAGCCAAACACTAGATCGGGACTGATTCTGTAACATCAGTCTGTCAACACTGAACACAGCCAAACACTAGATCGGGACTGATTCTGTAACATCAGTCTGTCAACACTGAACACAAGATCAGGACAGATTCTGTAACATCAGTAACAACAGCCTGTCAGCACTGAACACAGACAAACACTAGATCGGGACTGATTCTGTAACATCAGTCTGTCAACACTGAACACAGATGAACACAAGATCAGGACAGATTATGTAACATCAGTAACAGCAGCCTGTCAACACTGAACACAGACAAACACTAGATCGGGACTGATTCTGTAACATCAGTCTGTCAACACTGAACACAGATGAACACAAGATCAGGACAGATTATGTAACATCAGTAACAGCAGCCTGTCAACACTGAACACAGACAAACACTAGATTGGGACAGATTCTGTAACATCAGTAACAGCAGCCTGTCAACACCGAACACAGATTAACACTAGATCAGGACAGACTCTGTAACATCAGTAACAGCAGCATGTCAACACCGAACACAGACGAACACTAGATCAGGACAGATTCTGTAACATCAGTAAGAGCAGCCTGTCCACACTGGACACAAACACTAGATCAGGACAGATTCTGTAACATCAGTAACAGCAGCCTGTCAACACCGAACACAGATTAACACTAGATCAGGACAGACTCTGTAACATCAGTAACAGCAGCCTGTCAACACTGAACACAGACGAACGCTAGATCAGGACAGATTCTGTAACATCAGTAACAGCAGCTTGTCAACACCGAACACAGATGAACACTAGATCAGGACAGATTCTGTAACATCAGTAACAGCAGCCTGTCCACACTGGACACAAACACTAGATCGGGACAGACTCTGTAACATCAGTAACAGCAGCCTGTCAACACTGAACACAGACGAACGCTAGATCAGGACAGATTCTGTAACATCAGTAACAGCAGCCTGTCCACACTGGACACAAACACTAGATCGGGACAGACTCTGTAACATCAGTAACAGCAGCCTGTCAACACTGAACACAGACGAACGCTAGATCAGGACAGATTCTGTAACATCAGTAACAGCAGCTTGTCAACACCGAACACAGATGAACACTAGATCAGGACAGATTCTGTAACATCAGTAACAGCAGCTTGTCAACACCGAACACAGATGAACACTAGATCAGGACAGATTCTGTAACATCAGTAACAGCAGTCCGTCAACACTGAACACAGACGAACACAAGATAACTCAACCCTAGTATGAATGGGAATCTTAAGGAATTCTATTATTCTGAAGGCTCTTAATGATTCTAGATGTGATAATGGTTTCCTTCATAATTACATTTTTCAGTACTTAAGATTTTTTACTTTTACGTTTATTTTGCTTTTGTTTGCCTGTGATTATGATCATTTCAATTAACTGAAGAGCTGCTTACATAGATTTTTAAATGACTGTGTTTTCAGAGCTCCCATAAATGCAAACCAATAACTGACCTCAGATACATATTAAATAATAATATTACAATTATTAAAATACTACTAATAAAACAATATGCCTTAAATAAGTTATAACATAAGTCAATGCTACTTCAAGGCTTGTAGTAGATGTCACCCAGAAAGCTACTGAATGAAACACACAGACAGACCTGAGACAGAGAAACAGAATAATAGAGCTAGAGAGAAAAGCAGTGAGACCTGAGGTGGGAGAGATGTGTGAAGAGAGGCAGAATGCTCTGCAGCTCTTCCTCTGGTATGGAGGTCCAGAGCAGGTTGAGCGAAGCTGCAGTGCAGTGCTGCAGTGTGAAGCGCAGGGCCGCAGAGTGAACAGAGTCCAGATGTCTGCTCTGCAGGTTAATGTAGTTCTTCACTGAACTCAACAGACTCGACACAAACCCAGCAGAGCCAGACTCATAGATCTCTCTGATTGCACACAGCATGAAGACAGAGCTCATCCTGTACAGACATATTTTTCATTATTAAATCATTGTACATTTTTTATCATACTATTCAGTTTGTTTTTATGTGCAAAAATGAAAAGGAATACATTTTACATGCAGATTTTGTGAAAACAATAATTGCTTACTGTTTAAACTTAATCTGGTTCAGGAATGGCAGAATTTCTCTAATGTTGACCTGAATGTTGCTGTATCTTAAGTTCAGAGTGATTTGTTGAATTCTGTGCTGCAGAAAATAATGAAACTCTTCCCAGCTCAAGGAACAGAAAGTCAGATCATTGCCCACTTTCTGCAGGAAGCTTTGAGTCAGTTCTTCTTCCTGAGCTTCATAGACACATTCAACCAGCTTCTGGAGAGTCACGTTGGGCAGGCTACACACACACACACACACAGAAAGAGTTCATTATGTTTGTATATTGTTATTTTAGATATAAACTCAAACACTTGAAATGTGTCCTACATTCAGACCTGAGAGTCACTGGTCCCTGGTGACAAATTAGGACACACACAGAAACAGACTGAATCTTGTGTCCAATCAAGTTCAAACACTGGACAGTCCAGAGTCTCAGAAGGATGGCCAAGCTGCTCAGGACTCTGGACAGATGCCTCTCTGACTGCTGTTCCTCATTCAGATCAATTGTGATCTCATTAACAGTGATGGGAGCTCGAACCTTTATAGACCTCAATGCCTGCACTACTTTCACCACCATATAACCATTCAGCCTGAAAAAAAACAACAACACACTGTTTGATTAAATGAATCAAACAAACAAAAAAAATAGCATTTGAAATGTTAAAGGCACGATACGTAAGATTTGTGCAATAAATATCCAAACACCTCTCTAGATATTTTGTTAACCTGTGTGCTTACATTATGCTAAAAGTTTCCAACAATGTCTAAATCCAGAGAAATTCACAATTTTAAGTAGTAAAATGGTCCATTTCTTCGTGTCATATGTCAGTGGGGTAATTTCCCGCTATTCTCGGTTGTTAGTAGAAGCCATGGAAACACTAGGGCTGCACGATTAATCGAATGCGATTGTCATGTGTATTTTGTCATGTGTATTTTGTCAGTAAAGCCGGTTCTGTAATTAGCAGTAAATCATCATCACGTGCTTTCAGATGGAGCACCATTTACTACACAGAGCCGTAGTTCACTGACAAGTTACGCAACAAAATCGCAGACGATTTTATTGCGCGATTATGAAATCGAAGAAATCGTTCGCGATAATGACAGCTGTTTATACTGCTTCTCAGTGAACTACGGCTCCGTGTAGTAAATGCTGCTCCATCTGAAAGCATGTGAAAATACCACATTTAATAACATTTTTACACCAAACTCACTTCATAACGTCAGTCGAGCGTTTGAAAGAAATCCTTCTGTGAGATGATGCGGCTTTTTACACTGAATAAGGCACGCAACATATTTCATCGTATTCTAAGCAGTGATAAAGACATTGCATTATAAATATACTTTATTTTAATTAAAATTATAATAACTCGTGTGTTCATTAGTCACGTTGAATCAATTAAATCTTCTGTTTATCCAGCTACCGCTATTGGGATTTCCTGGGTTTCCAGGCGTGTTTTGAAGTTTCAGTGCGAGAGCGCCCTCTGGCCTTTGTATGGAGATTTACTGCTGATCACAGAACCATGCATTACTGAAAAATATGCATGACAATCGCAGTTTCTGTCGAATCGATTCCATTTCGATTTATCGTGCAGCCCTAGGAAACACAGCACACTTCTTGAAAAAATGTGGAAGATGTAGTAGTAGCGCCAAAGCCAACTATCTCTGGTAGCATCTAGCAAGCCACAGCTGTTAGTTTTACACATTCACGATGTACCACAATTATGCATGATCACTGGCTAAGGGTTCTGTCGCCGAAAATAACACCATAAATGAAAACGGCTGTGGAGGTGAACACGACAAATCCCATGATTCCAGCTACATCTTTGTTAT
>NW_015505201.1:2872169-2879995 GCF_001515645.1 Sinocyclocheilus grahami | reverse complement strand
TCAGTCGAGTGTTTGAAAGAAATCCTTCTGTGAGATGATGCGGCTTTTTACACTGAATAAGGCACGCAACATATTTCATCGTATTCTAAGCAGTGATAAAGACATTGCATTATAAATATACTTTATTTTAATTAAAATTATAATAACTCGTGTGTTCATTAGTCACGTTGAATCAATTAAATCTTCTGTTTATCCAGCTACCGCTATTGGGATTTCCTGGGTTTCCAGGCGTGTTTTGAAGTTTCAGTGCGAGAGCGCCCTCTGGCCTTTGTATGGAGATTTACTGCTGATCACAGAACCATGCATTACTGAAAAATATGCATGACAATCGCAGTTTCTGTCGAATCGATTCCATTTCGATTTATCGTGCAGCCCTAGGAAACACAGCACACTTCTTGAAAAAATGTGGAAGATGTAGTAGTAGCGCCAAAGCCAACTATCTCTGGTAGCATCTAGCAAGCCACAGCTGTTAGTTTTACACATTCACGATGTACCACAATTATGCATGATCACTGGCTAAGGGTTCTGTCGCCGAAAATAACACCATAAATGAAAACGGCTGTGGAGGTGAACACGACAAATCCCATGATTCCAGCTACATCTTTGTTATCGTTTTGAATACATGATCTCTAGGAGTGAAACTTACATATTGTGCCTTGAAGTTAATTTATAATGCTGTCTGTACCTGAGTGTGTTTATGTTTGTGATGTGTCTGAAGAGAAGCCGTGTTCCTCTGACAGAGACAGCTTTAGGTTTTAGAGTGAGGTCGAGTCTGTCAGAAGAGAAACGTAAGAAACTCCCCACAGACCTGCAGGTTTTGCTGGGTAAATGACTTTCCAAGCTGAGGGAGAAGCCAACAGCCTCAAACAGTGAAGTCACCAGCTCTGAATTCTCTCTTAACTGGACTGCTTTAACTAGAGTTAACAAACACTTCTCAGAACACCTGAAAAACACAATAAATACTTGATTACAATCACTACATAACATGACAATACATTGCATTTAATGAGCAAATTCTAAAAGACTCATTAAGAACTTAAACATGTTCAAATTTATAACAAAAACTTTGTGGCCTGTATTATAATACACAACAAGGCAAGACAAGGCAAGGCAGGGCAGAGACCAAAACATGCAGGGAGAACCCACGGGTGCATTAGATGACAATCAGACACAGAACAGAGAACAGAAGGACACAAACGAGAAGGATAATGAGGGAGGACGGGTGAGGTACCGCTTATAAGTTCCATCGTTTGGTGAAAATCTGTCAGTAAAGTATCAACACGCATCTTCTTGCCTTTGATCCAAATTGATTTATTCAGGTTACCAAACATCCAACAAGCACAAAACAAAAAGACACAGTACAAAAACCATGTGCTTCCACAGCTGATCACCAAGGAAGTTATGCCCCCTATAGGCTTAAATACTATATTTTCTAACCATCACCATTTCTTAAAGAGACACAATGTTAAATATTAACCACATAGTCCAGAAACATAATATTGAAAACAAAATTATAAAATAAACACAAAAAAATATACTATTATGAAACATAAAATAAGCAAATAGGGTTTGAACATTATGTGGCCTATACACTCCCGGCCTCTAATTGTATTCTGTAAGAAGAAACAATTATAACAATAAGACAATCATCATTTAATATCCATATTCTATAGCAGAGCAATTATTATTCTTGATGAATGATATCTGGGATTTCAAGCAACAGCTGATTAGATCTTTGTGATGGGTCGATCAAGCTCGCTTGTTTTTGTCTTAACTTGAACTCTGCGAACGAGTCCATGTTCATCTTGCATCATTTTGGTAACTCTTCCCATTACCCATTAATTTCTGGGTGCTGATTCATCTACAATTAAGGCAATATCTCCAGGCTTATAATTTCAGGATACTTTCATCCATTTTTGACGCCTTTGAAGCTCTGGTAAATATTCTCTTATCCATCGCTTCCAAAAGAGGTCAGCCATGTATTGCACCTGTTTCCATCTTTTTCGTGCATAGAGGTCTTCCTTTTGGAAGAGTCTAGGGGGCAAAGCAGGTTTTACCTTCATAAGCAGCAGGTGGTTAGGTGTGAGGGCTTCTAAATCATTCAGGTCATTGGAGGGGGTAGTTATTGGTCTGCTATTAAAGATGGCTCCCACTTCGCAGAGAAATGTCTGAAGACCCTCCTCATCCAGGTTCTGAACTCTCAGGGTGCTTTCACACCTGGCCTGTTGTTTCGGAACCTGGCGCGTTTCCCCCCTTAGCTTGGTTCGTTTGGCCATATGTGAACACAGCAATCATGCTCGGATCCATGCCAAAACAATCGGTCCGAGAGCCCTGAATGAGGTGGTCTTGGCTCAACTGAAAACGAACTCTGGAGCGGTTCGGTTGTAGTGAGAAAGCAATCCGATCCAACAGACCAACGAACCAGGCTATATCACAATGTATAATGGATAATTACGTAAGTTCTGTGAAAAGCATTAGCTTTGTTGTTTTGCTAATACTTCAAAATGAACCTGTGAACGTCTGTGGGTGAGCACGTCTTCGCCATTCAAAATAAAAAAGCACACCTTTTCATTTTATAATGCCGTCTTATTGCTCTTCTTCCTAGTAGGTGCAAACGGGATATATCGCCCTCCGAAGGGCACTTCGGAGTGAAAACAATCATGGCCGCCACATTGAAGGGTCGTTCCAAACCGAAGTTTTCAAAACTGGCCACTTCAAAGGGCCCTTCTGAATGAAGGATTTCGGAGGGTACAACTGATGGACACTTCTGGCTCCCATGATCCTTTGCATGATGACGGCGCCTCCGCATGGGCACGTGATGATGACGCAGAAGGGCACTTCAAGAAACAGTTGTTTGGTCCCCTACACCCTTCAAAGCTCTCACTCCGGAGGGTAAACCCTTTGAAGGTGTGACCGAGTTAATAAGGATGGTGTGTTGGGTGGGGCGCATGTACAGTATTTATTTTGCCTTATAAATAGCGCAAAGAGTAGTGGCTTGCGTAACAACTTCATGTTTTGACTTCCGCTATCCCCTTCCGGTGTCATGATTCTGGAAACCCCATAGTGAGGTATGAGCGTGGCCCTTGCTTTGCTGTAAGTTTGTATAAAGATATTTGTTTTTTATATTGTTTATTTTGGTGTTAAAGGGATAGTTCACCCAAAAATGAAAATTTTATGTTTATCTGCTTACCCCCAGGGCATCCAACATGTAGGTGACTTTGTTTCTTCAGTAGAACACAAATGGAGATTTTTAAGTCAAACTGTTGCAGTCTGTCAGTCATATAATGTAAGTAAATGGGAATCACGGCTTTGAGTGATTTTTAAAGCTGTTAATTAATGATTCGTTTATCAGTGCACGTGTTGTGTGTGTGGGATCTGTGGCCTTGTGATTCTCCCCTTTCCTCCAGCAGGTTTGGTAACCATACATTTTAAGTTAGTGGGTTATGATTTTAATATTTGGCCTAAAGTCCAGACCTTTTAAAGTTGTGATTCCCTCTTTTTACACTATATTAAAGTTGATCATCCATCTAAACAATACCTACTGCTTGTTATTAAAAGTGTTAAACTTAAAGGCCACGTCTCTGTTCTTCCTTCATTATGGGCTACTGAACTTGTGTTGCTGTGTTCAGTTATTTCTGTGGGTATAAAACCCAGACAGCGTAGTCGGAATCTAGTGCAATCGCTGAGTAGCGCTCGGTTACAAAGGGATGAGCCCTTCTGAATAAAACGCAGGGATAGTGCCAGTCTTCTAACGTGACCCCCCACCCCCCGTTTTATTTCTCAGCCCCCCAGCTCAAAATACATTCCCGCGACTTTGGCCTGAGGACTCGAAAGCCATGCTTAAAGACAAGAAAAGGCCAACCAGAGTAAGAACCTCTCACCTCAGCTGTGAGATGTGTTGCAGACACTGAAGGAAACTCATGACTTCACTCTCTTCCTCTAAACATCCTCTCAGATATACTATTTTCTTCTCTGTCTGGAGCTTCAGCACTTCCAGAAGGACGGAGATCCTTCTCTGTGAGAGATCTATGAACCAGACATCAGGTGTTGAATGGAAAACGGGCAGTACTTCTGGAATTAAACTCCTGTTTATCTCATAGTTCTCCACAAGTGAGTAAAGATCCAGCAGAAAATCACTCTGATTAATGTTAGTCAGTCCATACAGAAAAGATCTGCTGCAGACTGATGCTAACAGTTTCGGCATCTGCTCTCCTGTCTGTTTCTCAATCTCTGCTGCTTTAATGAAGAGACTGCTTTCAACACTTTCACTGAATCTGTAACAAAACGGAAATGAGAAATGTGAACAAATAGAGATACAAGAGAACTCAATATGTGACTTAAAAAATGCCAATTAATAACAAACATTGTAGGGGTGCTCATTTCGGTTAATTTTCCTGACCGACAACCGCTGCTCGTTTTCCAAACATTTACCATTAACTGATACAATTAGAATAATAAATTAATAGAATGGACATGGACAAGTATATGAGATGATACATTAAAAATACAAACAAATATGCGAGGGATAATCAACGGTTTGCCGTGCATTAAAAAAGTTAAAATACACGACGCGGAAGAACCACCCGACGCGAAGCTACTTTTCTGAACAGAATACAAAAATAATCTTACATAAGTATTATTATTATTAAAATAACATTTACAAACAATTATCATGCAATAGCAATCCTTTCGAGTATAAAATTAAACTACAAATTAAGGCAGTTGAACGCCATGTCGGTGCAAATAATTAGAGCAGTCATTCTTTGATAGCCCACAAGATGGCGCAATTACTACACTAAACGCGACTGAAGCACATTTTATGATATGGCAGACAGCGAGTCATTAGCCGTGAAATAACTCAATATAACAATAACATATGCCACGGTAAATACTTAAGATCAGCTATAATGAGCATGAGTTCGTGTTCTGCGTGTCTGCTCAGCGCTGCTGTCCTGCTCTGCGCTGCGCTACTTCTTCTTCTTCGAATTTATTGGCGGGTTGCAAAACAACTGGAAAGGTGCATACCGCCACCTACTGTACTGGAGTGTGACGAAGATGGAACACAAAGAAGATTTCTATATTCTGTTCTTTAGACCGCTATTTCTCAAGAACTTCATTAATGCTGTAATTATTTTATTAAATTCTACTCCTGCCTTTAAAATATTATATAAGGTAAATTCCAAAAATACCCAAAGCTTGCATATCTCTTATAAGTTCAGTTATTTCCTGTTCATATTTTTTTTTTACATCTAATCAAAACATGCTCAACCGTTTCTATTTCCTAGACATTACATAAACCAGAATTATGTTTGCCGATTATATGAAGTGCTGCATTAAGATTAGTAGGCCTATGATCTATTTTTAATCTTGTATATATAACAAAGTCCTTCCTATTTATATAATGATTAATTTGACCTGGTTTTATGTTACTTTGTATTCTATAAAAATGTCTTCCTTTTTTACATGAGTTCCAGCAGTTCTGCCATTTAAGCCGGGCTCACGCTACAGGAGTTTTAAAATCCTAACCGATTATGAAATCTGGTTGCAACACACACATAAGGAGAATCTTTGCAGATTATCTTCCCTCAAATCTTAAACATGCACACACTACAAGATTTTAACATTGTGGCGCATCACACACTACAAGATATTATTAAGATTATCATGCCAGAGGGAGCGCCTCATGTGATCTCATGCAGCAGATCGTCATTGATATTTCAGGGATGTTTACATATGTTAGCTAGCGTGCTAGCTGCTTTCTACACTCACCGGGTACATTCAAAACTGAGGCGATTTCACTCCAGCGCTTCTCTTTCTCCTTACGGCTGTGATACGTTTTCGACACATTATACAGACAGTCGTGTTACTATAAAACGCCAAGAAGCAGTTTCCTCCATCTCCACTATCTAACGGGGCCGTACAGCAGCTGTTTTGTGGTCGCACAAAATTTGTGAAAGTACTGACATAATCATATAGCCGTCATCATCCCGATTTCAATCCTAAATATCAAACATGTTTGATATGATCGGGGTGGCCCCGATTTGTGTGCGAGCAGATCGGGAGGTGCAAGATTCGATCTTTGAATGCCTCACATTACCAGATAATCGGCGCCGAACATCGGGAGTGATCAAGGGGTTCGACAAGATTTTTGCTCCGATTCTCGGGAGGGGGAAATCGGGGCTAAATCGGGCTAAAAATCCTGTAGTGTGAGCCAGGCTTAAAGCTCAAGACTGTATTGGTTTCTCTTTTGCTGTAGTAAATCCTGTCTATTTCACACTGTCTAAGGTATTGATTGCCTCATACTGGGACAGGCGGGAACAGTCATCTCAAATAGGGAGTCCCAGATCCCAGGATTTTTCTGCAGGAATGTGGGCTGGAGCCTGGGCAATACCCATAGCGGATCATTTGGTCTTGGTAATTGGGACTCAGCCAGCCTTCCTGGCCTATAATGCATGAGAGAGCCATCTGCCCTGTCAATCAAAGAGGAATGGAGGATGACTCAGAGAAGATGCCTGTGTTAATAGCATTATAAACAGGACATCATGCATTATTATTAGTTTGTTATATAAAAAAGTGGCAAAAGATCTGACTGTCTAGATACACTTACTCCTACAAACTTGCTTAATCACAGACTTTCCTTCTGCCCTGCTTAAAGTGCCTGCTACGCTAATATTATCCATTTTAATTGCTTCTTTAGCCATTATGTCTGCTGTTTCAATCCCTCGTATCCCTACATGTGCTGGTGTCCATAAAAACTGCACTACACTTCCCATTTGACTTATACTGCTAGAGATATTGATCATTTTATATAGAATATCTTTCCTACACGACTGTAAAATTTTCAAGCTTGAAAGTGATGCCATTGAATCTGAACAAATTAAAGCTTCCTGAGTTTGCCATCTCCCCTCAAACCATTCAAGTGCCATCTGAATGGTGACTAATTCTGCCGTATATACTGATTGTCACGAATCCGGTCCATGAACTTTCATCTGTTAGCCATCAGAGGTCACCCTTTCCTATTGCATTGACTCTTGCACTACACTCTGTTGCACATCACCCCGGACTACATTTCCCATCATGCATTGCACTGATTGCACTCAGCACGGATTGCACACAGCTGTACACTGATTGCACCCAGCTGTTTCATATCACTCCCTCACTATTTAACACTCACTCTGATCCCTTGCCTCGGTCGAGTATTGTTCAGCGATTATCACTCCCCTAGCGATAGCTACACTACAGAGCCCTCAGTCATTTCCCAGCCTTAGCCTTAGCCTTAGCCGTTTTCTCAGTTTCTGATCTTCGCCTGGTTTCCTGGATTTCTCCCTTAGTCTTGCCCCTTCTGATTCTGTCTGCAGTTCATCGACCCACGCTAGCCCTAGGATTATTCTTGTGTTTTGCCCGCCATATACCTATCTGCCTCTGTTTGACCCTGCCTGCTTTATGACCACGTCTCTGTCTTCTCCACAATAAAAGCTTTGCGAATGGATCCACACGTCTCACGTCTCGTCAGCTCCGTAACAATAGGGTTATAGTAGTGATTCTCAACTGGGAGGCAGGGTCCACTAGGACTTTCAAGAGGGCCTTAAGATGATTTAAAATGGCAAATCTAGCATGAAACAACTTAAAATAAAGATCTTTTTTAAATTTAGTTCACTGTTTTATTATTTTATTATCTTATGTTTATTTATTTTAAATTTGAAAAAACTTTAAAACATTTTGTGTAGAATTTGTGAGTAAAAACATTCTTTAAAATCCTTATCCTTTATCCAGTAAATCACAAACAAGTCATTGAGCCTTCAAATGTTGTTTTGTTTAAAAAAAAA
>NW_015505201.1:2867146-2867707 GCF_001515645.1 Sinocyclocheilus grahami | reverse complement strand
GCCAGGGGGATCTTCGGTCCTGTCTGTTTTGCTGTGGTGGTCTTCCGCTCCACCTGAGCTGCCGGTTCCGCCCTGGTTCTCTGCTCCGCCAGTCCTGCCTCGGTACCCGGTCTCTCCACTTCCAGGTGGCCCTCCATCCCTCCCCCTGTTCTGCCTCCACTCCACCGCCCTCCGGAATTATAAAGGTTTTTTGAGCGTCTGGAAGCCGCTCCTTGGGGGGGGGCTCTGTCACGAATCCGGTCCATGAAATTCTGTCGGCTAACCATCAGAGGTCACCCTTCCCATTTCATTGACTCTTGCACTACACACTGTTGCATATCACCCCGGACTACATATCCCATCATCATCACCTTAACATTTGGTTCTTCCCACTTGAGTCTACCGAAGATGTGGGAACGGAAGACTATCACTTTAATTGTCATCCGCAATTTACATTTAAAATGAAACTTAATTTACATGTTGAGAGGGAAGATAAACGTAATAATGTATAAAATGATTGAGCTTAGGATGTTCGGGGTTCATTCTGACTCCGTTGAACCCAAGGTACTACATGTACTTTGT
>NW_015505201.1:2866691-2866904 GCF_001515645.1 Sinocyclocheilus grahami | reverse complement strand
TGCATGTGGAAACGCTGGTCACATTGCTAGACATTGTCAAGACAACGAGAGACCTCATCAAAGCTTTGTCTGTTATGCATGTGGAAAGCATGGTCACATAGCAAGGCATTGTTTAGAAAAAGTTCAGAAAGATCAGGAAGTTGTTTGTTTTGCATGTGGAAGTTTGAGACACAAGGCAAGACAGTGTCACTTTTCACACAAAAGAAGGATGAG
>NW_015505201.1:2866009-2866264 GCF_001515645.1 Sinocyclocheilus grahami | reverse complement strand
GAAATAAGGAAGAAGCCATTCACACCTTGCCAGACACAGCACTGCATGAACAACATGACTGTAGCTCAGTCACAAGCAGATGCTGATGTGAATTGTAGGAATAGTTTTATGATAGTATTATATTTTAGAAAATATGTTTACTATCAAAAGGGGGGTGATTCTTTATCATTTTTGGGAAATGTGTTAATGGAATTTATATTTAAATTTAAATAATGAGAAATTATTTAATTGCATTCTGTGATTAAATTTCTGTAG
>NW_015505201.1:2864227-2865994 GCF_001515645.1 Sinocyclocheilus grahami | reverse complement strand
TCCTTTCTCTACAAAGAGCTTAATTATCATATAGATAGTTCTTTCTGATCTTAATCATATATAAATATTAACATTACCTCCAGAGATAGTGTGGGAGAAGCAGCAGGTCGTCAAGAACCATCTGCTGACCAAAAGGGTACATGAAAGAACTGCTATGGATTCTGTTTAATCTTATCACCTTAACTTTTGGTTCTTCCCACTTGAGTCTACCGAAGATGTGGGAACGGAAGACTATCACTTTAATTGTCATCCACAATTTACATTTAAAACGAAACTTAATTTGCATGTTGAGAGGGAAGATAAACGTAATACTGTATAAAATGATTGAGCTTAGGATGTTCGGGGTTCAGTCTGACTCCGTTGAACCCAAGGTACTAGGCTACATGTACTTTGTCACTACTATTCTGTAATAAAAGTAATTCTTCATCTTTTCATCAAGATCTTCGACGTCTTCACTTTTTCTTACATTGGCGAGCCACCCAGCGCAGGAGGTTTCCAAAAAGCAGAAAAAAAGGTAAGAAAAGCGGTTTCTTTTTCTTTTTGCTGGATTGGTCAGGGAAACCCCTTCATTTAAAAAAAAATTGTAAGGATAGAAGATAAGTTTATGCAGTATTAGCAGGAGGAGTTATTAAGCCTATTCGGTACAATTCTGTTTAAAATTCTAACGGAACTGAATTAACCCAACGCAGTGTCGTGGCAGAACTGTATCGGAATCATTGTTTCTAAAGTAACTGAAGCAAAGTGCTTAAGTTTAAAGTTTCTAAAGTAACTGAAACTTGTTGTTGGTCTCTTATAATTCTGTTAAGATTCTTAAGTAATTGAATAAACCAGAAGCAGTGTGGTGGCAGAGTTGTATTAGATCGGTTGTGTCTGAAGTTTTAAGTTTCTAACATAATTTGGTTAACTTGAGAAAGATAACTGAGGTGACAATGGAAATTGGAGAACATCCTCTAGCATTTGCATCCAGGTTGTGGGAAATGTTTAGCTGTTACAGTGGTTTGCCCAATGCAACTAAACAAAATCTCATGTTTAAGTCTGCATTAATTGCACAGAGTAGTTCACACATGCAAGAAGCCATTGCTCTGCATGTAGATGTAAATATACCATACGAGCAAATCATTTCCAAAATGACACAGCATTTCAATGCAAGAAGTCAAATGAAAGCTGCAGAATCTAGACATCCAGTTGCTGTATTCAGCAGGAGAGAATGTTGTAGATTATCTAACGGTTTCCATCAGAGACCAAAGAGATTAGAAAGAGTAAATTCAGAAGGTGTTACTCTCTGTTATGCATGTGGAAACGCTGGTCACATTGCTAGACATTGTCAAGACAACGAGATCCCTCATCAAAGCTTTGTCTGTTATGCATGTGGAAAGGATGGTCACATAGCAAGGCATTGTTTAGAAAAGTTCGGAAAGATCAGGAAGTTGTTTGTTTTGCATGTGGAAGTTTGAGACACAAGGCAAGACAGTGTCACTTTTCACACAAAAGAAGGATGAGCTATCGTGATTTGCTTAAGAAGATAGGCAGTTTAGAAACCCAGTTGGCACTGTTGAAACGAAATAAGGAAGAAGCCATTCACACCTTGCCAGACACAGCACTGCATGAACAACATGACTGTAGCTCAGTCACAAGCAGATGCTGATGTGAATTGTAGGAATATTTTTATGATAGTATTATATTTTAGAAAATATGTTTACTATCAAAAGGGGGGTGATTCTTTATCAATTTTGGGAAATGTGTTAATGGCATTAATATTTAAATTTA
>NW_015505201.1:2855964-2863598 GCF_001515645.1 Sinocyclocheilus grahami | reverse complement strand
GCGAGAATGTACTTGTTTAGACTACAAATATGTAATTTTCTTCCAACAAAACCTTGTTAGACACAGTCAACAAATGCACTGAGCAGCGCTGTCATCGGAAATCACCCTTAACAGATGAAAGGATAGTACAGCAAAGAGCCTATCACTTTCCTCAGTGGACATTCAAACTAATGTTTTATTGTGAATATGAGATTGAGCTGAAGAATGAATGCTGTATCAGATGCAGGTAATGAAGCAACTCTATGTTCCTTCGTTACTAGTTCTAAAGTGATGTTTTGGAATTAGTATCGGAGGCTTGGGCTCAGATGTTAAACTGTCAACTTTAGATTTGAATCCATGGCAGAAGGAAGTACACACAGAAAAAGCGTTTTTAAAGACAATCCGTTATTGTTTCTTATGTATTTACACACTTGTGCCATCAAACTGTTGTATAATTACAAAATATGATAACACTAGCATACTGGCTGTTTGATCATATCATTCAAATGTCTGGGATATATATAGGTATGAGCAATATCACATGAGTAGCCTGAGATATAGCTGTATATTGGCACGGCTGTGATTCGGCCATAGACCCAGACTTTTGAATGGTATGATTAAACAACCAGTATGCTAGTAATATGCATGCTAGTAAGCAACAAGTTAATAGTGAGAATTTGTCTTTAAAATAAAGTGTTATCAAAGTAACTTTCTTTTATATTTGAATGAATGTATTCCTGCGATTCTAATATATTGATTTGCTGTTCAAGAAACATTTCTTTCTTATTACTAAATTTCATATTTTGTGTAAAATGTAATATATTTGTTTTTCAGGATTTTTTGATGAATAGAAAGTTCAAAAGAACAGCATTAATTTAAAACAGAAATCTTTTTCACTTTTGTTATGCAAACTTGCTAAATAAATGTATTACATTCTCATTCTGAAGAGCTTTGATTGGGGAAAAAATCATTGCATATACCACGTCTCTTTAATAAAAGCTTGCAGATGGATCCACACGTCTCACGTCTCGTCAGCCCCGTTACAGCAATGCAGGAGTAGTCATCAATATATTTCTTGCTAATTTTTATCAGAAGAGTAATACTGTAAAAAGTGACCTTTGTGCTTTTTGTCAATGAAGTACACTAGTTTAGGAGAACACTAGCATATGTATAAAACAGCTGACAGCAGTCATTGACTTCCATAGTATTTTTCCTATGAAAAACAGTGGCTAACGTCCACTGTTTGGATACTAAGATTCTTCAAAGTATCTTCTTTTATGCTCAACAGGAGAAAGAAACTCATACAGGTTTGGAGCAACTTGAGAGTGAGTTAATGATGACAAGTCAAAGATAACAAAATTTTTATTTTTGTGTGAACTATCTCTTTAATACAAAATACCCTTAATTACAGTTACTAATAATACTCTCTCCTTTTCATTTTCTATGAACCACACAAATCATCATATACGTATAAATGTAAGAAAACTCACATACGATCACACTGTGTGTGTATATGTGTACACACTACTTTAAGAGAACACTAGCACATGTATATCTTAAAGTGGTCATCAGATGCGACATGCACTTTTACAAGTTGTTTGAACTGAAATGTGTGTTGGCAGTGTGTGTACACAACCACCCTATAATGATAAAGATCCACCCAGTGGGTTTTTTTTAATCTCATTAAATCGTTTCCCCTTTCTCATACCAAGCCATTCTTAGATGCCTGTCTGTGTGATGTCACACAGACAGGCCCCTCCCACGATTGTTGATTGACACTAGCGTTTTACCTTAAACCCACCCTGAGTGAGATGTCATCAGTCCAACATTGTTTCGACGCCGGAGCAGGAGTAGACCAGAATGTCTCCTAGCAGGGCTTTACAGTGCGACCGAAAACTACTGCGTGCGACTATGAAATAATATTTAGGAGCACCTGTGCGACTGACCTGGTCAGCATATTTGTGTTTGCACTGAGGGAGCTTCAAAGGTTCTAATATACGTACGTGTTTTAGCAGCGTTGAGTAATGTATCACAGACATATCCTCTCATTATAACAAACAAAGTGTTGACGGGGTGTAAATAAGATATTCATTGTGCAGTGTAGAGAGCTTCGTCGATTATAATGGAGTTTTGTAAGATCGGGATAAACTAAGATGAGCGACAGCTTTTAATGATTATTAAGGGAGTTTGCAAATGTGATATTGATTTAATACAACAGTTCATTAAACAAGAAGTTAATATTAAGTGACTTATATTGTCTGACAACAACACAATTGCCTTATTTTGCTCTATTTCATCGACGAAAATAGTAAAAAAAAAAAAAAAAACCTTAACAGCTGAGCCGCTGCGCATCGCCATTCAAACACAGCGGTGATTCGTCTATGAATGAACTGCGTTTTTAAACGAATCTAGTGAGTCAATGATTCAATTACCCATTCATAAAGACAGTCACGTACTTCATTCCTGAATGATTTCACCGGTAAACTGAAGCGCTCTTTTAACTTAACCAAACGCATTCTATATGAGATAAATCAGATATACATCAAATAAACACAATATTACAACGTACAATTGCACAAAAGGCTGCAAACGAACAGCGCGCATCTGAAGTGTCTCTGAAAGAAATAATGCATTATTTATCGGCTTTAAGATATCGGCCAAATTTTCTTATCAGGCCGATACCGATAACAGAAAAAATGAGCATTTATCGGCCGATACCGATATGGTGGCCGATATATCGTGCATCCCTAATTTCTATATTCAAAATGTTATATTTAAAACATTAAACTCAACATGAATTTATGAATTTAATTGCACTCATGACCTCTGAGCCTCATTAAACGTCTGAAAATACACATACAAGCCACTTGTGTGTTCTTCTGTGCCACCTCTAGCACAAATTTATTTCTTAAATACTGATTTCATTTGATTGGTAACTTATTCTTATTCTACTTGTTTTTATTCTGTTGTTTTAATTAGAAATGTTAAAAAGCTTATAAATATATATTTTTTACTTTTACATAAAAGATGACATACTTTTAATAAAGTTAGAAAAATGCTATTACAAAGGTAAAAACAAAATTCCCTGTAAATCACTTTAAGGAGTCAAATATCACCTCGTAATGAGAAGGTACATTTTTTTATCAGAATTTTTGATTACTGATTAGAAGGTGCTCCTAAATTTTTGACCGTGCTCCTAAATTTTTAAAATTAGGAGCTCAAGCGCTCCTAAAAAGAAAAGTATCCGTAGAGCCCTGCCTAAGCGTTTGAGGTGTTCTGTTGTTGGATGTAATAATGAACATAGCAGTCATCATTTACTCCCGACATCTGAGACGCTGAAGACGCAGTGGATTACCTTTGTTTTTGAAGGGAATGCGTCTCCCAATCTACCTAAATGTGTTTATGTTCGCGCGAATCATTCGTGATCCAGCTTCACCTCCAGAAGAAGTGAGTTTAAGGTTCTGAATCTTTCTGAATCTTTGCAAATCACCTTTCCTAATAACGTGCTAGTTAGCAAGTTCCGCGGCTAAAGTAAACAGTCTCATGAGAACGGCTTGTCACCCCACGGATGAGAGGGGCGGGGTCAGCAGAGCTCATTAGCATTTAAAGGAACATGGACTAAAACGGCTTGCTGAAAACAGAGCTGATTTTGACAGGGTAAAAAGGGTGTTTTACACTACAATTGAGAAATTGTAACCTAAGTATGTTATAGACTTTTCATTAAGACCCTAAAGAATCATATCAACTTGTGGAAAATGGGCATCCGATGACCCCTTTAAAAGTAACAAAAACACATATTTTACTATTTACTCAAAAAAATATTTGAAAGTACAAAATTCTTAAAGTACATAATCCATTGACAAGACTGTCGTGGGTTTTATAACTAGTAATGTGGACACAGTGTTATACGGTACCATCACACACTGGACAGCACTGGCCCGGCTGGGTGATGGGGTTACTACATCCTGGGTTTGGACATGGCCTCCTGTTGCAGGTCACCTGACCATTCCTGCACATGCAACGACTGCAGCGATCAGCAGGGTCTGGAAACTCCTGACCGTTCCGATACTCCCGGCCATCATACATGCACGCTAAAAACACAGAATACAACTCAATATAAGCATAACAATCAATTCATTAAAGGGATAGTTCACTAAAACAGCTGACAGTAGCCATTGACTTCCATAGGATTTTCCCTTTACTTTGAAAGTCAATGGCTACTGTCAACTATTTGGTTACCAAAATTCTTCAAATAAAGAAACTCATGCAAGCTTGGAACAACTTGAGAATGAGTCATGATGAAAATGATGACAAAAGTTTCATTTTTGAGTTAATTATCCCTTTAAACATAAAATACTCTTCATTAAAGCTATTAATAATACTCACTCCTAATAAACTGCACAAATTATTACCACAAAAATCAGTCTGAATGAACAATATAATAGCATTAATGGAAAGACTATTTAAAAAAAAGTAAGTAAACAACTCACACAACACTTAGATATAACTACTTTGTTATGTCAAAATAAGACTTAAAATTGCATAAAAACATGATTTGTGGGTTTTAAGTTTTAAGTGAATTATCAGCTTGGAGACATTTAAAGTAAACCTCTGTGTCTATAACCAATAGGCTATTTACAGAGCTTTGATGACTGATGAGCTGAAAAATTAAAAAAATATTCAAAAGTTAACTATTAAAAAGAATAACTGAACATAAGTTCACAAATAAAATATATGTGACCCTGGACCACAAAACCAATCATAAGTAGCACGGGTATATTTGTAGTAATATCCAACAATACATTGTATGGGTCAAAATTATACATTTTTCTTTTATGCAAAAAATCATAAGGATATTAAGTAAAGATCATGTTCCATCAAGATATTTTGTACATTTCCTACCGTAAATATATCAAAACATAATTTTTTATTAGTAATATGCATCACTAAGAACTTAATTTGGACAACTTTAAAGGCGATTTTCTCAATATTTAGATTTTTTTTTGCAACCTCAGATTCTCAAATAGTTGTATCTCAGCCATTGTCCTATCCTAACAAACCAAACATAAATGGAAAGCTTATTTATTCAAATTATATAAATCTCAATTTCAATTTGACACTTGTGACTGGTTTTGTGGTTCAGGGTCACATATTGCTTAAATTATTGTTGTGATAACTGATTAGACTAACCTGCTCATGATTTACTGCTAATTGCAAATTTATTTTATGTTTTCTACTGACACATTCATTGGGGTGTACTCATTTTTTCACCATGATCTTAAATTCATTTGTTATAATAGTTTCAATTTTGGCTTTGTTAATGATTAATCTAATTTAAAACCAATAAACCTAAATATAAGATTTGCACAAATATCTAATTGTAAAGAATCCATAGAAAGTATTGATTTAAAAGAGAGATGGATGTTTTTATAAGAAATATACCAGGGTGTACTCATTTATGCTGGGCACTATATATATATATATATATACTGTATATATATATATAAAACAAAAACATATTTTACTATTTACTCAACAAATGAAAAAACATATAAAAGTACAAAATGTATCAAATCCATTGACAAGGCTGTTGTGGGATTTGTAACTAGTAATGTGGACACGGTGTTATACGGTACCATCACACACTGGACAGCACTGGCCCGGCTGGGTGATGGGGTTACTACATCCTGGGTTTGGACATGGCCTCCTGTTGCAGGTCACCTGACCATTCCTGCACACGCAACGACCGCAGCGATCAGCAGGGTCTGGAAACTCCTGACCGTTCTGATACTCCCGGCCATCATACATGCAAGCTAAAACACAGAATATAACTCAATATAATCATAACAATCAATTCATTAAAGGGATAGTTCACTAAAACAGCTGACAGTAGCCATTGACTTCCATAGGATTTTCCCTTTACTTTGAAAGTCAATGGCTACTGTCAACTATTTGGTTACCAAAATTCTTCAAATAAAGAAACTCATGCAAGCTTGGAACAACTTGAGAATGAGTCATGATGAAAATTATTACAAAATGTTCATTTTTCAGTTAACTATCCCTTTAACATAAAAGACTCTTAATTAAAGCTATTAATAATACTCACTCCTAATAAACCGCACAAATTATTACCACAAAAATCAGTCTGAATGAACAATATAATAGCATTAATGGAAAGACTATTTAAAAAAAAGTAAGTAAACAACTCGCACAACACTTAGATATAACTACTTTGTTATGTCAAAATAAGACTTAAAATTGCATAAAAACATGATTTGTGGGTTTTTAGTTTTAAGTGAATTATCAGCTTGGAGACATTTAAAGTAAACCTCTGTGTCTATAACCAATAGGCTATTTACAGAGCTTTGATGACTGATGTTAAATTAAAAAAATATTCAAAAGTTAACTATTAAAAAGAATAACTGAACATAAGTTCACAAATAAAATATATGTGACCCTGGACCACAAAACCAATCATAAGTAGCACGGGTATATTTGTAGTAATATCCAACAATACATTGTTTGGGTCAAAATTATAAATTTTTCTTTTATGCAAAAAATCATAAGGATATTAAGTAAAGATCATGTTCCATCAAGATATTTTGTACATTTCCTACCGTAAATATATCGAAACATAATTTTTTATTAGTAATATGCATCACTAAGAACTCAATTTGGACAACTTTAAAGGCGATTTTCTCAATATTTAGATTTTTTTTTGCAACCTCAGATTCTCAAATAGTTGTATCTCAGCCATTGTCCTATCCTAACAAACCAAACATAAATGGAAAGCTTATTTATTCAAATTATATAAATCTCAATTTCAAAAAAGTTGACACTTGTGACTGGTTTTGTGGTTCAGGGTCACATATTGCTTAAATTATTACTGCCTTGAATTAATTTGGAATAAATGTAAAATTTTTAGAAACTTGATGATATTGTATACTTATACATACTTAATCGGATATTGATTACTTTGGTACAAACTTTTGGTAATTTTTTTTCCTTTTTCAGAGGGTGTAAGTAATGTTTACTTAACTAAGAAAAAATGTGACTGGGACAAGAATTTACATTTGATAAAAATAAAAAAAAAACTTTTGCCTCCTCATTTCAGAACAGAACAACGTCGCACACCACTCTTACATACATACACACACACACACTCTTCCTGTTTGTTGCTGCCGTGTGTTTTGAGTTTGAGCTCCGTCAAGTTAATTCTTTGTCGTCTAATTTTTTATCTTAAAATCAATTTTATACACCATAATTTTCGTTTCTATAATGTGTGAATATATCCCCTATCGTATTCTACAACAAAAACAATCAGAGCGCCTTGTTATTACTAGCTCTAATTTTTGACTTCCCGAGTCCGCTATTAGCATATAGCCCGCTAGCATCGCCAACGTGGTTGCCGCTAATCTCGCTTACATTACTAATACACTATTCACTGTTACTTGCTTTAATGGCGGATGTGTGTCTACCTTTGAGTGCAGGTGAGGACACGTTCAAGCTGCATTCGGTGCAGCTCGAGCTGGAGGCCATGGAGAAGCAGATCCGTGACCTGGTGGCAAAGCAGACCTAGCTGAGAGAGCGGAGAGCCGCGCTGGAAACATCCCAGGCTGACGCTCACAAGTCCGAGGTAAGTATACAGCGCGCTG
>NW_015505201.1:2836297-2855911 GCF_001515645.1 Sinocyclocheilus grahami | reverse complement strand
GTTGCAACAATATATAGTGATATTCTCAATGTTACTCAGAAGACAGGATACAGGTTTAACTCATTCGAAATACTAATGCTCAATGTTACACTGTCAGATATGCAAAATAAATCTATCGTATCCCTTGCTCTGGCTACTGTGTATAGACCACCGACCTGGGCCATCGAGGTGGGCATTGTGCCGGATCTCCCTGTACCTCTGCTCCTGGGACGGGATTGGCCGGGGTTCCAGAAGCTCCTCCTCGGATCCAGGATACCACGCCGTACCGCCCGGAACGGGCCACCTACGGAACTGCTGGGATCAAGTGCGCCGCATTGATGAGATAGACAGGCTCCCGGGGCCTCACCCCCTCCCTCATTTTGAAATACGCACTGGTCTGCTGTACTGTGTCGCCCACAGGCGGGGGGAGGACAAATTCCTCCTGGTAGTGCCTACCGCCAAGACGGAGATGGTCATGGAGCTGGCCCACGGCCACCCAATGGCGGGACACCTAGGAGCCGACAATACCGTCCAGCGCATCCGGAACCGTTTTCACTGGCCCGGACTAGAGGCCGAAGTGAAACGTTTCTGCCGTAGCTGTCCCACCTGCCAGCAGACGTCTCCGTGCCGCCCTCCCCCCAGCCCGCTCATTCCACTACCTGTCATCGATGTGCCCTTCGAGCGGATCGGCCTTCGAACTGCTGTTTGGGAGACAGCCCAGGGGCCTTCTAGACGTGGCTCGGGAAGCCTGGGAGAACCAGCCCGCCCCACTTCGTAGCCTCGTCGAGCACGTGCGGGAGATGCGGGAAAGGATAGACCGGGTCATGCCGCTGGTGAAGGAACATCTGGTGACCGCCCAGCGCACCCAGCAACGGCTGTACGCCCGGCCCGCCCAGGCCCGGGAGTTCCAGCCGGGCGATCGAGTGGTGGTACTGGTCCCGACAGCTGCGTGCAAGTTTCTGCCGACCTGGCAGGGTCCCTACACCGTAGTGGAACGGATGGGACCGGTGACGTACCGGGTGCGGCAACCGGTCAGTCAGTTCTGGGATGTGTTCAGTGAGACCCCGGGCAGAACTACCGTCATAGAGCATGAGGTCCGCACACCCCCCGGAGTCGTAGTCCGGCAGCGGCCCTACCGGATACCGGAAGCTCGCCGGCCGGCAATAGAGGAGGAAGTCAAGAAGATGCTCCAACTAGGAATCATTGAGCCCTCCCGTAGCCCGTGGGCCAGCCCCATCGGTGCTACCCTTCGGCCTACACGGGGTGCCCGCCACGTTCCAGCGGCTGATGGAGATCTTGCTCCGGCCCCACCAAGCCTACGCCGCGGCTTACTTGGAAGATGTCGTCATTCACTCCGAAGGTTGGGAGACTCACCTGGAGCGTCTACGGAGGGTGTTGACGGACCTGACGGCCAATAATGCTGTTCTGTTGCTTTGACACAATCTGTATTGTTAAAAGCGCTATATAAATAAAGGTGACTTGACACA
Organism: Sinocyclocheilus grahami; assembly: GCF_001515645.1. Taxonomy (NCBI): domain Eukaryota; kingdom Metazoa; phylum Chordata; class Actinopteri; order Cypriniformes; family Cyprinidae; genus Sinocyclocheilus; species Sinocyclocheilus grahami. Next base: position 2,854,445 of record NW_015505201.1, on the reverse strand, counting down.
CACATATATACTGTGTATATATATATATATATATATATATATATATTATATTCCAGTCCTTAGTGTCACATGATCCTTCAGAAATCATTCTAACACACTGATACTCATATATGCATATATAATTATAAATACTGCTCTCTACATTTCTTGATGAAACCTTATTTAAGCTCTCACATGCTCTTCATGATGTTTGTATGAAATGTCTCACCATCACATGTGCGACAGCACTCTTGAATTACAGGGTGAGAGCAGACAGCAGAGGGGCAGGGCCTGCGATGGCAGCTCACCTCCCCATTGGTGCAGAAGCATGACTGACAGCTGTCAACGGGATGATGGAACTGCTGCAAGTGACTGTAACGCTGTCTTTCAAAAATGCAGTCAGCAGGGGCTTCTGTAAGAAATTAGATTTGACATCTAAATACACTCAAACAATAGGAAGGTGTAATGATGCTTCACACCATGGTGAAATTACAGTAATAGCATGTGAACAGTTTCAAGTACAATCTCCAAATGGTCATTATGTAAAAATAGTAATTTAGACATGAATTGCTACAGTATAAGAGCAGCAGTGTGACCTGGACACTGGGGGCAGCACTCTCCTGATGGAACGAACGCACCAGCACAATTTGCCACCTGACATTGCTTCCTCAGACACTGGACATTACCATTCTACAGACAAACACACAGACACATGACACAGATGTACAGTATGACTCTGATGTGTGTGGATGCACACTACCGTTCAAAGGTTGGGATCAGTGTGATTTTTCTTTGAAAGAAATTAATACTTTTATTCATGAAGGATTCATTGAATTGATCAAAAGTGACAGAACAGATACAGGTGCATCTCAATAAATTAGAATGTCGTGGAAAAGTTGAGATAGTGAATTGGTGGGTTTTTGTTAAATGTGAGCCAAAATCATCACAATTAAAAGAACCAAAGACTTAAACTACTTCAGTCTGTGTGCATTGAATTTATTTAATACACAAGTTTCACAATTTGAGTTGAATTACTGAAATAAATGAACTTTTCCACAACATTCTAATTTATTGAGATGCACCTGTATTTATAATGAGATGTTATTTCAAATAAATACTATTCTATTTATTAACTATTTATCTAACTTTCTATTCATTAAAGAATCCTGAAAATAAAATGTATGACTGTTTCCACAAAAACAAAAAGCAGCACAACTGATAAGAAGTTCATATAATATGTTTCTTGAGCAGGCTATCAGCAATTAGAATAATTTCTGAAGTATCATCACTGAGGACTGGAGTAATGATGCTGAAAATTCAGTTTTGCATCACAAGAATAAACTGCATTTTAAAATATATTTAAATACAAAACTGTACTGTATTTTTAATCAAATATTACAACAACAAAAACGAAAAAATCTCACGACCCCAAATGTTTGAACAGTATTGATACTGATAAAGAAACACTTACTTCACAACGGCACGTCCTGCATTTGTCTACTGGATGAGGAAATTCCATTCCATTTGGATACTCATTACCTGCATAACTACATCCTGAAGGAAAGGAAGAGCTTTTTAAGTGACTGGTTTGCATATACTCATAGGAAAGAGTTTCCTCAACTGTTTCTTCTAAACAGGAATGACATTAAATGGAGAGTAATTTGATGTACACAAAATTCGTCTGACCAACAGATTTTGCATAAGTCTCAAACTGAGCTCAGATTTACCAAGATAGTCAGCAATCTTTCATTAGGAACTCCAGGATTTCTCTTCAGATTTGCTCAAGACCAACTGATCTAAGATTTCCACATTTCCACTATTATTTATGTCTATTTTCCTTTATTTATATTAATTTACACTCAGAATATTTCATTTCCCACTGACAAAAATACAATTCAAGTCAATAGGAACCGAAACAGTTTGGTTACCAACATTCATTAGAATATCTTCTATGTTTCACTGAAGAGGGAAAATAATAAGTTTGGAATGCCATGAAAGTGAGTAAATGATTACAGAATAACATTTTTGAGTGTACTATCCCTTTAACAGGGTTTTAAGTCACCTGACGTAACAAAAAATTCATTTAAAAACAAAATATGGGGAAGATATGCCCCTGATAAATTACTATTCTATTCTAGGCTTGATTACACATTTTGTTTTATAAATATTAGTTGATGTAGATGGAATTTTTATTGTTAAGACATAATGGATTGTACAAACCCAATTCCAAAAAAGTTGGGACACTGTACAAATTGTGAGTAAAAAAGGAATGGAATAATTTACAAATCTCATAAACGTATATTTTATTCACAATAGAATATAGATAACATATCAAATGTTGAAAGTGAAACATTTTGAAATGTCATGCCAAATATTGGCTCATTTTGGATTTCATGAGAGCTACACATTCCAAAAAAGTTGGGACAGGTAGCAATAAGAGGCCGGAAAAGTTAAATGTACATATAAGGAACAGCTGGAGGACCAATTTGCAACTTATTAGGTCAATTGGCAACATGATTGGGTATAAAAAGAGCCTCTCAGAGTGGCAGTGTCTCTCAGAAGTCAAGATGGGCAGAGGATCACCAATTCCCCCAATGCTGCAGCGAAAAATAGTGGAGCAATATCAGAAAAGAGTTTCTCAGAGAAAAATTGCAAAGAGTTTGAAGTTATCATCATCTACAGTGCATAATATCATCCAAAGATTCAGAGAATCTGGAACAATCTCTGTGCGTAAGGGTCAAGGCCGGAAAACCATACTGGATGCCCGTGATCTTCGGGCCCTTAGACGGCACTGCATCACATACAGGAATGCTACTGTAATGGAAATCACAACATGGGCTCAGGAATACTTCCAGAAAACATTGTCGGTGAACCCAATCCACCGTGCCATTCGCCGTTGCCGGCTAAAACTCTATAGGTCAAAAAAGAAGCCATATCTAAACATGATCCAGAAGCGCAGGCGTTTTCTCTGGGCCAAGGCTCATTTAAAATGGACTGTGGCAAAGTGGAAAACTGTTCTGTGGTCAGACGAATCAAAATTTGAAGTTCTTTTTGGAAAACTGGGACGCCATGTCATCCGGACTAAAGAGGACAAGGACAACCCAAGTTGTTATCAGCACTCAGTTCAGAAGCCTGCATCTCTGATGGTATGGGGTTGCATGCAGAGGCGGACAAAGTACTCAACTCCATTACTTGAGTTAAAGTACAGATACTGCTGGTCAAATATTACTCCATCCCAACTTTTTTGGAATCGGGTTTGTAAAAGTGGTCGGAAGATCTAATTGTAAATGTGGTCAGAAAATATACCCCCTCATAAAGGTCAAACCTGAAAATAAATAAAAAATAAGTTCATTTCTAAATCTAAATGTAATGCTTATGACTCTCACCATTGCAGTTGTTTTGGCAGCACGTCCCCGGCCGGGGATAGTTACAATTCGGCCTCGGACACTCATGATTCCCACAGTTCACACGTCCGTCTTGGCAAACACAATCCTCACATGGATTCGAAGGATTTGGAAATGATTCTCCATTAGTAATGATTTGGTTATCATCATATTCACAGTCTTGAAAAGGAAGAAAACAACAAGAGGAAACTAACTGTTAGTGTGCACAACTTAAGATCAAGTTATCTTCTGAGGTTAGTTTAGTGAAAGTGTACCTGAACACCGGGGACAGCACTCTCCAGGAGGAGTGTATGCATTAGCACACGTCGGTTGGGGACATGCAGGCATAGCACAACTTGTCTGACCATTCTACACAAATACATACACACACACACACACACACACACACACAGTAATGTATATAAACTAGCTGATAATTATGACAGTACTTGTCAAAAGTTTGTAAACATTACTTTAAAAAAATCAGCATATTAGAATGATTTCTGAAGGATCTTGTGACACTGAAAACTGGAGTAATGATGCTGAAAATTCAGCTCTTCATCACAGGAATAAATTACATTTTAAAATATATTCAAATTCAAACAGTTATTTTGAATTGCAATAATATTTCCTAATATTACTGTTTTACTGTATTTTTGATTAAATAAATGCAGCCTTGGTGAGTGTCTTTTAACAAGAACTGTAAAGAACATCACTTTTTTCCCCAAAACGTTAAACATTTAATAAACACTGAAACATTTAAATAGTTGCTCATACAAACCCTGAAGCCCGTTTCTGTCTGGTATTAAACATTCATAAAATGTCAAATCTAGGATTTCCAATAGCGAGTACCTGACAAGTGCACGTCTTACAGGCATCATCTGGGTCCTTGAACGTTTGGCCGTTTTCATACAAGCGCTGATTGTACTGGCACTGCCCACAGGAATCCCCACAGCAATCGCCACCTTCATACAATTATCAACATCTAAACAACTTACTAGATTTAACTGCGACTGATATAAGTCTAAGCAAGTTTCATACTCTCAGCCTGAATATTATGCGGCTCTTCAAAACCTTAGTGAGATGCCTATCTAGACAGCAATTTTAAGCATTATGGGAACATTCTAGAGGTAAGGTGTTTAGAAACAGTAGACAGTATGTGAAATGTTACTATACCTATTTTAGTCAGTACTGAGAATAGGACTAAGGAAACTGTTCTAAATAAATATTCTATATTATATTTTATAAATATTTTTAAATATAATTTTAAATATACTTCAGAATATACAAATATTGCTAATACAGATATTAAAATAAATGTTGATAAAAATATTTTCCATAAGCTTTTACTTAGCATTTCGATACGCTTTTACTTATATTTTCACTGCACTGACTCATTAGCATTTGCAATAAACTCCGAAAGTGTTTCTCTCAGAGTGATTCAAATCAGTCGGGATTTGGCTAGGATGCTGTCTTACAAGGTAACTGCCCATGTACAGTATGAAGACACAGAGACAACTCATTTGGGTTTGGAACAGTGCCTCTGTTTTTTCTCCCCATCTTTCATATTTATTTTCTTTCTCTTACCTGGGGGATTTGGGAAGGGTGCGGGGGTCATTTTGGGACAGTCCGAGCCCCTTTTAGGCCTACTACACGTCACCTGTCCACCCACACAAAAACATGTTTGGCCAGCGTCAGTCCATGTGGCTCCTTCTTCATATTGAACACCATTCCAAGTACATCCTACATACATGGACACAGAAGGCAACGGATACATATACACTTCTGTTCAAAAGCTTGGAGTCAGTAATATTTTTTTAATGTCTTTAGGGCAGTCATGATCAGAGTTGGGAGTAACGCATTACAAGTAACGCGAGTTGCGTAATCAGATTACTTTTTTCAAGTAACTAGTAAAGTAAACACATTTTTAATTTACAAGAGAATATCTGATTTACTTTTTGAAATAAGTAACGCAAGTTACTTTTTTTTTTCAATTTATTGATTGACAGCTATCCTGTCCCCATGTTGAGAGAAATCAGATGTTACTGTAGTTCTAAAATAAATATGAATATGCATTAATTCATCTCACTCACAAAAAAAACAAAAAAAACACAGATTCAGTATTCCTCAAAATGAATAAAAATAATGCAACTCAGAATATGACGCAAACCTGCAATAATTAAATGTTAAACAACACAAATATCTTTTATGTATTTAATCCCATTCTATTAACCAATGTCTTTGCTTCTGACCTTCGATGATCCAGTTCAACCATACTAATAAGCAAAAATTACTCTAGACAAACATTTGTGTGTCTTTTTTTATTGCTGAAGTGTGTTGAAATTTCTTCTGTATTCTACTGTACAGACGTAAATTTACATTCCCTTCAGCCTGAGGCTTATTCATTTCACTTTTGGTGTGAAAAGGCTTTTATATTTTCCAAAAATAAAAAAAAATATTTTAAAACAAACAAGCAAGCCCTGTCAAGATTTAAAAAGTAAAAAAAAGCAAAAAACCCCGCAAAAGTAACATAACATTACTTTCCATAAAAAGTAACTAAGTAACGTAATTAGTTACTTTTTTTATGGAGTAACGCAATATTGTAATGCATTACTTTTAAAAGTAACTTTCCCCAACACTGGTCATGATATCAGATTTTTCACCACACAATTACCATGGCCAAAAGAATGAACAATAACGATATATTGTGATATATATACAGAAATCTTGAAAAAAATTATTATAATAAATAATATAAATAATATATATTATTTATATAATTAAACAGATGTAGTTACACCTCTCTTTATCTCCTTGCACTGGCTACCGGTTGCGGTTCGCATCAAGTTCAAGACACTGATGCTTGCATATAGAACAGCCACAGGCTCAGCACCCGCCTACTTCCACTCACTACTACGAATCTACATCCCCTCCAGAAGTCTGAGATCCGCTAGTGAGCGACGCCTCGTGGTACCATCACAGAGAGGCTCAAAATCACTTTCCAGAACATTCTCGTTCACCGTTCCTGGCTGGTGGAATGATCTTCCCACCCCTATCCGGAATGCTGAATCCCTGACAACTTTCAAGCGACAGCTGAAAACTCATCTCTTTGACTTCTTGACTACTTGACTTCATCCTAAATTAAAGAAAGAAAAAAAACTTTGTCTTTCTCTTTATTTATTCCTTCCCTTTCTATCTTGCACTTATTTGAACAATGCCTGAAACTTGGTATTAGGAGCACTTCCTGTGTCTGTTTGCCTCTTTGAGAAGAATCGCTTTATGTATTCCCCAATGGTAAGTCGCTTTGGATAAAAGCGTCTGCAAAATGACTAAATGTAAATGTGAACCGAGCCCTTTTGTGTTATTATATGACCATAACAGTATCTCCATTAGTAATGATGTGGTTATCATCATATTCACAGTCTTGAAAATGAAGAAAACAACAAGAGGAAACTAACTGTTAGTGTGCACAACTAAGATCAAGTTATTTGAGGTTAGTGAATGAAAGTGTACCTGGACACCGGGGACAGCACTCTCCAGGAGGAGTGTATGCATTAGCACACCTCGGTTGGGGACATGCAGGTGAACCACATGTTGCCTGACCATCCTACACACACACACACGTTCATGTAAACAAATTAGCTGATAAAACTGACAGTACTTGTCAAAATTTTGTAAACATTACTTTAAAAAAAATGTTTTTAATCAGCATATTACAATGATTTCTGAAGAATCATGTAACACTGAAAACTGGAGTAATGATGCTGAAAATTCAGCTATGCATCAGAAGAATAAATTACATTTTAAAATATATTACAACAGAAAATTGTTATTTCAAATTGCAATAATATTTACTAATATTACTGTTTTTACTGTATTTTTAAAACCAACATTTAAACATTTAATAAACACTGAATCATTTCAATAGTTGCTCATACTTGCTCGTACAAACCCTGAACCCCGTTTTTGTTTGGTATTAAACATCCATAAAATGTCAAATCTAGGATTTCCAATAGCGAGTACCTGACAAGTGCACGTCTTACAGGCATCATCTGGGTCCTTGAACGTTTGGCCGTTTTCATACAAGCGCTGATTGTACTGGCACTGCCCACAGGAATCCCCACAGCAATCGCCACCTTCATACAATTATCAACATCTAAACAACTTACTAGATTTAACTGCGACTGATATAAGTCTAAGCAGCCACTGTTTCATCCTCTCAGCCTGAATATTCTGTGGCTCTGTTCAAAACCTTAGTGTGATGCCTATCTAGACAGCCATTTTAAGCATTATAGGAACTTCCAGATGTTTTGAAACAGTAGGCAGTATGTGAAACGTTTTTATACCTATTTTTGTCAGTTCTGAGGATAGGACTAAGAAATTTGTTCTTATTAAAATGCAGATATTTTATACATTTTCAGTTATAATTTTAAATATACTTCAAAATATAATACAGATATTAAAACTAATGTGCATATAAATATTTTCCATAAGCTTTTATTTATTTTTCGATATGCTTTTACTATAAATTTTTAGCACTGACTCATTAGCTTAGTAATACTCTAACTGGAGTAACTCTAATTAGAGTCCAAGTCCAACTCTGAAAGTGTTTCTCTCAGAGTGATTCAAATCAGTCGAGATTTGGCTAGGATGCTGTCTTACAAGGTAACTACCCATGTACTCATAACTCATTTGGGTTTGGAACAGTGCCTCTGTTTTTTCTCCCCGTCTTTCATATTTGTTTTCTTTCTCTTACCTGGGGGATTTGGGAAGGGTGCGGGGGTCATTTTGGGACAGTCCGAGCCCCTTTTAGGCCTACGACACGTCACCTGTCCACCCACACAAGAACATGTTTGGCCAGCGTCAGTCCATGTGGCTCCTTCTTCATATTGAACACCATTCCAAGTACATTCTACATACATGGACATAGAATGCAATGAACATATACACTACTGTTCAAAAGCTTGGAGTCGGTAAGATATTTTAAATATTTTAAATATTTTCACCACACAATTACCGTGGCCAAAAGAATGAACAATAACAATATATTATTAAAAATAACAAAAATTTTATATTAAATAATATAAATTATATATATTGTTTATATAAATATATATAATATATAAATTTAAATTATATTAATAATTATATATATATATATATATATATATATATATACTGTATATAAGTATTTGAATGTTCTTCTGTGAACTGATGTGTTCTTATCACAGAATGCGGCAGAAAGTAAACTATTTTATAGAAGTCTATTCAGTGATAAAGACTGTGTAATATTAGCATTACATTTACATCCAACAGAGATGGATTGAAGAACACAGATAAACCATATACTGTTGCAATCATATGTTAATTCTGTTCACATTTCATCAGTCATAACATTTCTTTCTGCATTTTATTCAGCTACAGCCATAGCTGGATGCCATTGTCCATATAAGGGATTTCCTGGAAAGTCATTTGTTTTATCACTCCTATGAGTCTTGCTTGTGGACTTTCTGTGTGAGGGCGCCCTCTGGCGTCGAGTATGAATGAAACATAAATGACGTGTTTGACCAGTGTCTACTTCTCATTTTGAAATGTGACCCTGGACCACAAAACCAGTCATAAGGGTCCATTTTTTGATTTACACATTAATACATAATCTAAAAGCTGAATGAATAAGCTTTCCATTGCTGTATGGTTTGTTAGGATAGGACAATATTTGGCTGAGATACAACTATTTGAAAATCTGGAATCTGAAGGCGCAAAAAAATCAAAATATTGAGAAAATCGCATTTAAAGTTGTCCAAATGAAGTTCTTAGCAATGCATATTACTAATCAAAAATTAAGTTTTGATATATTTATGGTAGGAAATTTATAAAATATTTTCATGAAACATGATCTTTACTTAATACCCTAATGATTTTTGGCATAAAAGAAAAATTGATAATTTTGACTAGGGCTGCACGATAAATCACATGCGATATTTAATGTGCATCTTGTCAGAAAGCCGGTTCTGTAATCAGGTGTAAATCTCCATCACTTGCGGGCTTTCACATTGAGCAGCATTAACTACACAGAGCCGTTGTTCACTGACGAGCTGCGCAAAAAAATCGCGCAATATGAACGTGGTTTTGAGCAGCTCGTCAGTGAACAACGGCTCTGTGTAGTTAATGCTGCTCAATGTGAAAGCCCGCAGGTGATGGAGATTTACAGCTGATTACAGAACCGGCTTTACTGATAAGATGCGAGTTAAATATCGCATGTGATTTATCGTGCAGCCCTAATTTTGACCCATACAATGTATTGCTGGCTACTGCTACAAATATACCTGTGCTACTTATGACTGGTCATGTGGTCCAGGGTCACAAATATCATAGTTATCGTCAGTACCGGTGTATCACCACACCCCTAATTAACACGATAACGATATTGCACTTTTTAAATATCATGTTTATCGTCAGTACCGGTATATTGTGACACCCTTATTTTGGAAGATCTTTAATGCTCACCAAGGCTGCATTTATGTGATTAATAATACAGTAAAACCAGTAATATTGTGAAATATTATTACAATAAAAAAAAAACTCTTTCTGATTTTATTTTAAAATATAATTTATTCCTGTGATGCCAAGCTGAATTTTCAGCATCATTACTCCAGTCTTCAGTGTCACATGATCCTTCAGAAATCAATCTAATATGCTAATTTGGTGCTCAAGAAACATTTACTATCATCCAGTCGTTCTGCTTAATATTTTTGTGGAAACATTTTTCAGGATTCTTTGATGAATAGAAAGCTAAAAAGAACAGCATTTATTTGAAACAAATCTTTTGTAACAATATAAATGTCCTTACTGTCACTTTTAAACATTTTAAATTATTAATATCTTTCAAAAACAAATTATTAACCCCAAACATTTGAATGGTACTGTATGAGAGAATGTGTTTCATGTTAAAGTTAGTGGCAGCAGTATGTACTGCAGAATGTCTTACCGCTGCACACTGGACAGCAGGTGTTAAGCGGGGCTGGAATGGGAACTGCACAGCTCAAAAGTGGGCATCTTTCCTGATGACATCTCACGTTACCATTCTAACAAAAAAAAACAATATAATGTTACACAAGAATCAATGACTTAAGTGACGTCAAACCTAGCATGACCAGCTTTTATGTGTCAAGTTTTTGTCATGTTCCTGAGATGAAGCCAATACAAGACTTCATAAAAATACGTAGTGCACAAGTCATATGGAATTGTCCTTTTTTGGACAATTGTTTTTAAAAATATTCTTTTAATTTACTTAAAATTTTGTCATGTCATATTCGTCAATTTTAGCCAATAATGCTATATCATTTTAAGTCAACATTTTATTTTAAGCAAAATAAAACAAATATTTTACCATTTTATTTATTCATTTAAACATGTCAACTTTATCTTTAATTAAATTGAAAAAAAATATTGTCGAAATCACTGACAAAATAAAAAAGCAACCATTTTCATCAGTAATTTCATTGATTATCCTTGCTTGAAACTGAATTGACAGTAGCTCTTTTCACTTGATGGGCCCTATCATACACCCGGCGCAATGCGGCACAAGGTGCGGCGCAAGTGTTTTTGCTAGTTTCAGCCCGACGCAGTTCTCATTTTCCCGTCCTGCGCCACATTGTTTAAATAGCAAATGCATTTGCGCCCATTTGTGCGCCCATGGGCATTGTTGGCACGTTGCTATTTTGAGGAACTGAAAATAGACTGCGCCATAGACCAACTCAAACCTGGTCTAAAGTCTGGCGCAATATTTTTTCTTTGTTATTTAAAGAGCGCGTTAGTAATATGCGCCTATAGGCAGGTGCACAACGCACGTACACTTTGCTTATTACACACACAGGGTGCAGCAGCACACAAACATTTTTAAAAATGAAAAATTACATATTCGAACCCGCCATGGCACGAGCGCAACTGGCTTTTAAAGGGGATGGGAGATGAGACTCTGATTGGTTTATTGCACGTTACGCCCCAAAAACACCCATTACTCATTAAGAGAATAGACACAACCCGTTTAGACCATGTGCCCGGAGGCGCCGACCGTTTTCCCGTCGTTAAACTAGCAAAAGTGGATTCGGACACGCCCTGAGTGCACCTGCGCCGTGCACTTTAGACCATGCGCTTGGATCGTTAAAATAGGGCCCCAAGTGTGTGTCTGTGTTTCACCTTGCATAAACACTGGATGCATGGACCTCCACCAGGAGGCCTGAAATCTTCTCCATTTTCATAAACCCTTCCTTCATATTCACAAGCTGCAACACAGTAAAAACACATCAGTATTTGTGTCTTAAATCCAGGACAACTCTGTGTCTTTTTTAATTATGTTATGTTATGTAATTATGTTATGAGAAAGAAAGATCTATCTTAAAAGAAAGATGTTTGCATGCTTATTTACTGTTACAAGTCGGACAGCACTGGTCATGTGGTTTTGCTGGGTGCGTGCAACTCGCAGACGGACATGAAGATGTTGCAGATTCACACGACACTTGTCCACCCTGCATCATAAGATATACCCATACATGCACAAACAAATACATTCACATGATCATATATATATAGTAAACACTTTAGTAAACACTCACCGAGCACTGACATCTTAAGCATGGATCCTGTCTGGACACAAAGGTTTGACCGTCTGTGTACGCCTCGCTCTCGTGAATGCACTCCTCACATCTGAACACCAACACACAGAACTGATTAATCAAATAAAGAGTGTTTCACCTCTGTCTTGTTTACTCTTCTAGCAAAAAAAGTGTGATGAAATGATGATACCGTGCACAGCATTCTGCTGGTCTCCTGACTGGATTATGACAGGGAGTCGGTGGGCAGGGTGGGTACTGAACGCAATTAATATTTCCATTCTGAAAAAAAAGTTGTGAAAAAAAAGAAATTATTTTTCATTTTAGAAAACCATTTCATCCAAATCAATTTGAGATTTTTTTTATTTGGCACTTTTATTCAAAGTGATTTACACTGCATTCAGAGTAAACATTTTATCAGTTCACGCATTCTCTGGGAAAAAAATAAATAAAAAATTAAATTAAATTAAATTGAGATTTAAATTACATATCAATGACAGTGAAGCAGCAGATTACAAACAAAAATGCAAGTTTTTGAGAACAATAAAATAAAATAAATTAATAAAATAATTTACATATCAATTACAAAGATAAAAACAATGAATACAAAAAAAATTATAACTTTTTTTATTAAATAAAAAAATAAAAACATTAAATATTAATGACAGTGAAGCAGTATATAAACAAAAATATAAGTACTGAAAAATTTAAAAAGTACATATCAATGACAGTGAAGCAGATTCTACACAAAAAATAAAATATATAAAAAATATTTTAAAACCTAAAATTAAATAAAAATACATGTACAAAAATTACATGCTGTATCAATGACAGTGAAGAAGCAGATTACAAACAAAAATGCAAGTTTTGAAAAACATTAACAAAACAAAATGAATAAATAATTTAAATTAATTAATAAACACTGTACATATTAATAACAGTCAAGCAGTTTATAAACAAAAATATAAGTATTGAAAAACATTTGAAAAATAATAAAATATGATAAAACAAAAAGTAAGTAGAAATTATAAACAAACAAAAGTTGCAAAGCAGATTCTTACGCAACTTACCTCACATTTACACGTGGGATCACATGCGGGTCCTGGCGGCAGACTCATCCCGTTCGGGATATCTATTCCATTCAAACTGCAACCTGTGAGAAATAAATGTATCAAACTAATTTGAAGTATAAATAGCCAAGACACTTCTTTCCTAAGCAATATATTCCTAGCCTTTCTATAAATGTTTGTTGTTATAACTTGTAGACCTATCACGGCATTGGTGAACTCTGACAAACATTTTTTTCTTGGAATAACGTCCAGTATGTATCAAAAAAGTAAACTGACAGAATTTTGATTACATGTTCTTAACTGTTCTTTGGTTTTTAAACGTTTTAAACAGTATTAATGTATCATATTTAAAAGGTTGGACACACCGTCACAGACAGGACAGCAGGATCCAGGAGGAGGAGAGGCTGGGCTATTACAGCGGATATTACAGCGCTCACTCTCACACTGAACCAGACCCTCCTATAGAGAGAGAAAGAGAAAAATTATATTTATAGAATAAAACACTGATGGGCCAAAAACAGCTCAGTAACAGGTGAAGCCACACCGTGCATGTACAGGTCGTGCAGGGGTCATTAGGAAGCTTCCACTGAGAGCTGTGTTGGTGCTGCACATTCTCCTGGACACAACCTTCATATCAAGGGAAATATCTTTTGATAAGTAGGAGTTTCTAAAGACAATCTTAACTTAAGTCACTTATCATTAAAATTGACAAAAATGTAGAAAAAGTCCACAACACACTTACTTCGACACCTGGGACAGCACTGCCCACCTACAGTCTCCACCAAATTACAGGCAATTTCAGGACATGTCTCAGTGTTACAGACTGTATTCCCTGACTATAAGAAACACACACACACACACACACATACACAACTTTCTTAATTAGTGAAAATTTCAATAACTTACTATTTAACTTTAAACTTAAACTTATCTTTTTGTATGTGGGCAACAATGAGGGTAAAGCATTGCAAGTACATGAAATACTTAAAATAAAAACATTCTAAGATAATTTTTAAAAATTTGACATATTGCCTTGGCAACTAACTAAAATAAGCTGAAGTACTAAAATTATTAAAACAAAAAAATTAAATACAAATAATATATATGTATTTAATTTATTTTTATTTCATTTTTTAGTCATTTATTTTTTAGTATGTATATATACACATACATACATACACACACACACGTATATACATATATATATATATATATATATATATGTTTGTGTGTTGCATGTATGTTTTAATAATATATACACACAAATAATATAAAATAATATAACTATTAATACGTTTATAATATGTATGTATTTTCTATTTAAAAACTACTGACTATTATTTCAAATGTCAGGTTTTACAGGGTAAAATTCAAATACATCAATTAACATAATTATTTAACTCATTCTTTGTCCCAGAAAAAAAGTAAAATATACATTAATCATTGAAATGTCTTTTGCCATTTCTGTTTGACCTCATTTAACCTTTGCACTCAATTAAAAATTTAAAGTATTTCAAAATCTGTATGCTTTGGTTTATACTGGCAGCATCTTTAAATATATACTTACTATATTTCCTATAGACATATTCTAATACTCTGAAATATGTGAACAGTAATATGAGATTACTTAGCCCTTTTATCATCTTTTTTTGGGTGGTTTTTAAAGGTTTTGTGGTACAGTTCTTTTTTGTTTCAATTTTAATTTCAATTTCATCCCCACAAGGAGAACGAACACACACACACACACACACACAGTAGACTCACAGAGCAGCTGCACTGGAGGCAAGGGTTTGATCTCGACACAAACTGCTTCCCATTCTCATAGATTTCACCCTCATGTTCACATCCTAAAAATTTACACGGAAGAAAAAACAAATACACCTTTTATAATGCACAGGTAAGTACTTTTAAATACTATAGTATATGAAAGTGTCACTCATTCACAGGGGCGTTTTTTTTGAGGGGGCACGAATGAAAGCGGGTGGGGGGGTTGCTCATCATGCTTGTCATGACACACAGCAGCCATATATATATATATATATATAAAATATGTAATATAATATATTATATATAATATGTATATAAGTATAACTGATATAGCCTTATGTTTTATTTATTTTTCCCTTTTTATTCGAAATATTCCCAAACGTGTTAACTATAACATGAAATAATCCCGATTCTCAAATATGTGTAAGTAGATGCATTTTGCACCTTTATATAATAGTGTAACTACGCATAAAGACCTGTCTTTTTACTTATACCAGATATGGGTCATGCCATAAAATATTTTTAATAAGACTGACTTTGTATTTAATGTGAATTTAATAGAAACATTGTAATTTACTAATTATAACACTTTCATTGTACAAAAAGCAAAGAACATTGACATTACCAAAGAACATTTTAAGCACTCTCAAAAACTCTCATTATAATCACTGAAGCTGTTTACACTGTGAAATAAATAAACTACTTGCATCGTATGTACAACTGCACTTTGTTGCTTCTGTTGAGAGAATCATCAGAGAGCAGAATTCCTTCAGCGAGCGCACGCACTGAACAAAACATTTCCACGATGACTCATCTGAACGCCTCTGATTGGTCATTGCATTCATAAGCTCAACAGAATCGTGTGTGATTTGTTACAATGTGCAGCTGTAAAAACGCATCTGTCTCTGGATCAGCGCCAGGCAAAGCACAAACAATTTGAATGTAGCAGCCGATGCTGTGCCGCACTGCACCTTTTAATAACGCCAGTGTGATTGTATGAAATATAAAAAAATATTATTCGGCTATTTTTGTCTTTTGGAAGCTGCATTCAAAATCCACTTGGCTCAAAAATCATGCCCAGTTTGAATGGGCATGAACACACACACACACACACACACAGTAGACTCACAGAGCAGCTGCACTGGAGGCAAGGGTTTGATCTCGACACAAACTGCTTCCCATTCTCATAGATTTCACCCTCATGTTCACATCCTAAAAATTTACACGGAAGAAAAAACAAATACACCTTTTATAATGCACAGGTAAGTACTTTTAAATACTATAGTATATGAAAGTGTCACTCATTCACAGGGGCGTTTTTTTTGAGGGGGCACGAATGAAAGCGGGTGGGGGGGTTGCTCATCATGCTTGTCATGACACACAGCAGCCATATATATATATATATATATATATATATAAAATATGTAATATAATATATTATATATAATATGTATATAAGTATAACTGATATAGCCTTATGTTTTATTTATTTTTCCCTTTTTATTCGAAATATTCCCAAACGTGTTAACTATAACATGAAATAATCCCGATTCTCAAATATGTGTAAGTAGATGCATTTTGCACCTTTATATAATAGTGTAACTACGCATAAAGACCTGTCTTTTTACTTATACCAGATATGGGTCATGCCATAAAATATTTTTAATAAGACTGACTTTGTATTTAATGTGAATTTAATAGAAACATTGTAATTTACTAATTATAACACTTTCATTGTACAAAAAGCAAAGAACATTGACATTACCAAAGAACATTTTAAGCACTCAAAAATCTCATTATAATCACTGAAGCTGTTTACCCTGTGAAGTAAATATCCTACTTGCATCGTATGTACAACTGCACTTTGTTGCTTCTGTTGAGAGAATCATCAGAGAGCAGAATTCCTTCAGCGAGCGCACGCACTGAACAAAACATTTCCATGCCATAAAATATTTTTAATAAGACTGACTTTGTATTTAATGTGAATTTAATAGAAACATTGTAATTTACTAATTATAACACTTTCATTGTACAAAAAGCAAAGAACATTGACATTACCAAAGAACATTTTAAGCACTCTCAAAAATCTCATTATAATCACTGAAGCTGTTTACCCTGTGAAGTAAATATCCTACTTGCATCGTATGTACAACTGCACTTTGTTGTTTCTGTTGAGAGAATCATCAGAGAGCAGAATTCCTTCAGCGAGCGCACGCACTGAACAAAACATTTCCATGATGACTCATCTGAACGCCTCTGATTGGTCATTGCATTCATAAGCTCAACAGAATCGTGTGTGATTTGTTACAATGTGCAGCTGTAAAAACGCATCTGTCTCTGGATCAGCGCCAGGCAAAGCACAAACAATTTGAATGTAGCAGCCGATGCTGTGCCGCACTGCACCTTTTAATAACGCCAGTGTGATTGTATGAAATATAAAAAAATATTATTCGGCTATTTTTGTCTTTTGGAAGCTGCATTCAAAATCCACTTGGCTCAAAAATCATGCCCAGTTTGAATGGGCATGATGCCTCTGCTCATTCATTGGTATATATATCAAAGCACAGTGTAGGTGTGTGTGTGTAGAGATGGATTGTGGGTACTTGTTTGGCAGACAGGGCAGCAGGTTGTCTGAGGAGCAGGTGGTTGCTGACAGGACTGTGATGGACATGGATTCACATTACACTCTACTCTGCCATGCTAGAAAATAAACACACACACACACACACACACAAAAACTATGTCACAGTTGCACAAGACATGCCAGCAGGAGAGAAGGACACGAGTGAAGATCAAACACCAAATCTTTTTAGATTTCATACTTCACATGAACAGCGGTTGCAGTCGTCTGGGCTGAAGACATCACCATTACTATAGATATCACCATGAAAGCTGCATTCTGCAAGCAGAGACATACACAAGTTGTATTGCACTGGAACGAAACCCCTACGGACACAATCTGAGATAATCATTTCAAATGAACCACAGCAGGTAAAAGTGTGTGTGTGTGTTTGTCTGCAAGCATATTTCCTACCTGCATCAGATCCAATCTTATCTACAATATGAACTATAAAGATGTCAGAGTATTCATGAGTGACTCCAGACTGTACTAGATATCTGATGTCTGAAAATGAGATGTTAACAGAAATGCAATGCATTCTCACGTAATGTGGGGTCAGTGGGGTCAACGAGGTCAGTGGGATTCAGAAATTCATGTATATAATATATAAATTATATACATACATACAAATATATATATATATATATATATATATATATATATATATACAGTATCTCACACATATATATATATATATATATATATATTCACAGATGA
>NW_015505201.1:2835839-2836261 GCF_001515645.1 Sinocyclocheilus grahami | reverse complement strand
CACTGAAGAAATGACACTTTGCTACAATGTAAAGTAGTGAGTGTACAGCTTGTATAACAGTGTAAATTTGCTGTCCCCTCAAAATAACTCAACACACAGCCATTAATGTCTAAACCGCTGGCCACAAAAGTGAGTACACCCCTTAGTGAAAATGTCCAAATTGGGCCCAAAGTGTCAATATTTTGTGTGGCCATCATTATTTTCCAGCACTGCCTTAACCCTCTTGGGCATGGAGTTCACCAGAGCTTCACAGGTTGCCACTGAAGTCCTCTTCCACTCCTCCATGACGACATCACGGAGCTGGTAGATGTTAGAGACCTTGCGCTCCTCCACCTTCCATATGAGGATGTCCATGCTTGGCCAATCCATCAGCTTTACCCTCAGCTTCTTTAGCAAGGCAGTGGTCGTCTTGGAGGTGTGTT
>NW_015505201.1:2828970-2835693 GCF_001515645.1 Sinocyclocheilus grahami | reverse complement strand
AGCACTCATGCAGCCCCAGACCATGACACTCCCACCACCATGCTTGACTGTAGGCAAGACACACTTGTCTTTGTACTCCTCACCTGGTTGCCGCCACACAAACTTGACACCATCTGAACCAAATACGTTTATCTTGGTCTCATCAGACCACAGGACATGGTTCCAGTAATCCATGTCTTTAGTCTGCTTGTCTTCAGCAAACTGTTTGCGGGCTTTTTTGTGCACCATCTTTAGAAGAGGCTTCCTTCTGGGACGACAGCCATGCAGACCAATTTGATGCAGTGTGCGGCGTATGGTCTGAGCACTGACAGGCTGACCCCCCACCCCTTCAACCTCTGCAGCAATGCTGGCAGCACTGATACGTCTATTTCCCAAACACAACTTCTTTGGTCGACCATGGCGAGGACTGTTCTGAGTGGAACCTATCCTGTTAAACCGCTGTATGGTCTTGGCCACCGTGCTGCAGCTCAGTTTCAGGGTCTTGGCAATCTTTTTATAGCCTACGCCATCTTTATGTAGAGCAACAATTATTTTTTTCAGATCCTCAGAGAGTTCTTTGCCATGAGGTGCCATGTTGAACTTCCAGTGACCAGTATGAGAGAGTGAGAGCGATAACACCAAATTTAACACACCTGCTCCCCATTCACACTGGAGACCTTGTAACACTAATGAGTCACATGACACCGGGGAGATGTCTAATTGGGCCAAATTGGGACATTTTCACTTAGGGGTTGTGACGAGAGGGGCGGGGCCGAGAGCCGTGGGAACGGAGCGAGGCCGGTGGAGTAATTGCGAATGCGCGACACCTGCACCACTCACCGGTCTCGAGTCTCACGGAGGAGCTCCGGAAGGATACAAAGGAGGAGTGACGACAGGGAAAGACGAGATCCGTACCCACTGTATATGTGTGTGTGTGTGTGTGTGTGTGTATGTATATACTGTATATACTACACACTGTATATATATATATATATATACTATACTATATATATATACAGTGGGTATGGAAAGTATTCAGACTTGAAATACCGTATGTCACATTGTTGAAGTAAATTGGGTCGTGAATGGGGATTCATGTTGACTTTAAACAGTATATTTTAGCATGCTTATATGATTATTATTCTACACAAAATATGCCTGCTTGAAAATATAATTGGAATACAGTAGTGAACATTTGAAGTGGATCAAAAAAGTTAATCAAAGTTGCCCTAAGACAAGAACGCATTATGGTTTTATGACAACTTTGAAATGTTTTGATCTACTTCAAATGTTGACTAGTGTATATATATATATATATATATATATTGTCAGCATGCAGTGTCCCAGGAAACAGTACCAGGAATAGGACTGAATAATCAGAGTGCGATTCAAACACGGAATACTTTAATAAACAACTCAGGAACCAGGAGACGATGATAACACAACTAAACATGACGGAGAACGGATCAAGACTAAAGGGAGAACTGAGGGCTTATAAGCAAGAACCAAACAAAGGGAACGAATCAGATGAATAATCAACACAGGTGGAAACTAATGAACTAATCAGGGAACACAGGAAAACTAGGTCACTGGCAGGAAGAACAGAAACACAGGGAAATCTAAACAGAAACAGAACATAAATGTGACATATACTGTATATAAATATGTAAATTAACTAATTTCTTAGCTTGTAAATTAACTAAATTCTCTATCCAATGCTGTCACGTCACGTGACAAAAGAACGAACGATTCGAAAGACTGGAGAGATGAACTAATCAATTCTGTTTCCGGCTCAGACTGCATTGGTTAAACTTATGGGGCTGTCACGTGATGAATGAACGACTCAAGCCTGAAGACTTGTCAGATAAGAGGTGAGGCGAGCTAATCATAGACTGAAGACCCAGGTAAACAATTAATTAATCTTTTCTGTTTCTTATAGCAGTTTTGTATTGTTTGTAGTGTGATCAACGTTTGCGTAAGTAGTAGATGTATTAGGGAAGTAACACTTAACATTTTAAATATATTTTGCTAAAATTAACGAAATGACTCCAAAAAAGATTCATTCATTTTGCTGAACGAGACTCAAAGGTCCCAGTCGGTAAAATGATCCGAACTTCCCATCACTAGTGAGCTTGTGATTAGCGCAATGGAGCATGGGAAATGTAGTCTAGAGTGACGTGTAATAGTCTGTGTGGTGTGAGTCAATATAATGGGAGGGCGACCTCTAGTGGCAAATGGATGGAAGTTCATGGACAGGATTCGTGACACACCGTGACGAGGCATTTGCACATAGCATGTGTGACAAGTACACACACACATTAAATCATCACACCTTTCTGTGCCAAAAAAAGACTCATTTTATTGAATACATCAAACTGTCCTACAACAGACCATAAAAGCAAAATAGAATATGTCTATTTTATGTTTTTATACTGGGGTGCACCGGTGCAAATCAATTTTAAACCACTTGGCATCACTCCATCATTACAGATAGATGCAGACAGATTAAGACTTCAGGGAAAACCAGTCTCTATGAAGAATAAATACATTTGTGTAACGCGATTCATTATTTTCATTTGTGGCGTGCATGTAAATTCCCCCGATCTATGGTTTGATGATTGGCTTGCTGATTAAAGCTTAGATGGTTAATGAGTATGTATGTTGTAATTAATTATTGTGTGTTTTGATTCCTAATGCTGATGTAATGGATGTTAGATTACTCACCATTCAAGCGGTTGCACTGAACTTTCCCATGAGTGCAGTAACAGACAGTGCGGCTGTCAGGAGACCAGCGGGACCCCTCATCCATCTCACGTCCCTCCCACACGCAATTCCGTTTTGAACACTCACACGTTTTCAGGTAGTCAACTCTCGCATGCAGGTCCGTGTTCTACATACATACAGAGAGTTGTTAAAACGTGTGTATAAAATCACTTGTTTGTATACTTATCCAGCACGACACACTTAAAAAAAGTATTACAAAATATATTTTGCATTAGCTTTTATTTTTATTTATTTTATTTATTTTTATTACTGAACCTAAACATAGGAGCCTGATAAAAATGCTAAGTTTAGAAGAACATTTCAGACAGCACTTGTTTCAGACAATTTCAGACAGGCTTTTGCATCTGAGGGAATATATAGATATATGTTTGTGTGTGTGTGTGTGTGTGTGTGTGTGCGGACACACACACACACACACACACACACACAGACACACACACACACACACACACACACACAGACACACACACACACACACACACACACACAGACACACACACACACACACACACACACACAGACACACACACACACACACAGACACACACACACATATTATATATATATATATAAACTAATTAGATTAGTTTTCATCTAATATTTGTATTTTATTTATTTATTTATATATATTTTTTATTTCAGCTTTATTTCAGTTTATATTTTGTAAATAGTTTTAGTTTGCTAACAATAATATATTTGATACAGTATGTACTGTTGTCCTTTTTTATTAGTTTTTTTTATATATTTATAGATTATATTTTATTTTGGATTTAGCTTAATTTTAGTTTAATTTTTAGTTTAATTTCATTTAGTAATTTTATCACTTATTTCAGTTAGCTGTCAATAATGAAATATTTTTAATTGAAATTTGTAATCTAATATTGACATTTTATTATATTTTAGCTTTTATATCAATTAATAGTTTTCGTTTTAGTTAATGATAACAACAGCACTTTGACATATATACTATTATGGTAAATAATTACCATATTAATTTACCATGACATTCACATGGTACTCCAAGGTAATTCAATACTGTATACCACATGCCTATCATTGTACATTTCCCTTATACAAACCCTGATATGGTCGTGGTTCACTTCCAAAAAAACATTGATAGTACCACAGCACTTTCTAGTCCTTTTTTCCAAGTGCAGACACACCAGCATGCCTATTGGAGATACGTTTCCAATGTACCTGACTCTTCAGCATGTCCAGCATGGTCTTGATGTTATGCAGGTTGTTCTCCAGTTGGCCAAGACGCATGTTTGATTCAGTGGGGTATCTTGTAGCTGATACTATGCCATCTCCACGGTCTCCCTGATCTTGCATCATATCCAGGTTACAGTCTGCGGTAGGACTGATGGGAATGACTGTGTCTGGAAGGGAGTCTGTAATAACCAAAAACACACAAATGCACGCAAACACACAGATTATAAAACATGAATGTATTGTGATGAAAACCATGCTTTTTTTTCAACCTGAATATTTTGGACACATTTCAAGATGTGTACATCAGTATATGATCTATAATCCTGAAGCATAAATTCACCATGAGTATTGGAGGGCAAAAAAAGTAATAAGGTTCCCAGAAAACAATCATAAATATCCCTTATAAAATAATACTACACCCAAAAAATGCACTAGCTGACATTAACCTATAGCCAAAAAAGAAAACATAACACATGTAAATATCTATAAACCTGAATCAAACCCTCTTGTGGGTCCTAGCTTTACATCAGAAGAAGCTGTATGACCTATATTTTCAGCTCTGCTGTGTGTGTTTTTTTTTCATGTGCATGTGTAGTTCAGATGTTTAAATGTTTTTATTGTTTTCATGCCTGTTACATTGTCACAGAACCACGGACGCCTCTCATATGCCCTGGTGGAGAGTTCAGCTGTCTGCCAACCACCCTGAAACGATGAGAAAACACATAAAGTCAGTTCTGTGACCATGAACACAATGAACTCTGTAATCATGGCAACCCATTGCAAAGTCATGACCATAACGTCGTAAAACAGATAAGCAATGACAACACCAGAACAATCACCTCTGTAGAATGCTTCAAAGGCACAGTTCACTCAAAAATTAACATTGGGATTTTTTCTTCTGTTGAAAACAA
Source organism: Sinocyclocheilus grahami (assembly GCF_001515645.1). Taxonomy (NCBI): domain Eukaryota; kingdom Metazoa; phylum Chordata; class Actinopteri; order Cypriniformes; family Cyprinidae; genus Sinocyclocheilus; species Sinocyclocheilus grahami. The sequence goes on along the minus strand of NW_015505201.1, from coordinate 2,830,807 downwards.
AACAAAAATAAGATATTTTGAAGAATGTTGGTAACCAAACAGTTTTTTTCTTCCATAGATGCTGTAAATACACCATCTGGTGCCAAAATTGATATTTCCCCACCATTTCAACATAGCTGTTCACTTTCCTATGAGGAGTGACAATTGTTTCAAACATGATACGATACTACATATCTCAACTCTTGGTAGCTTCAGAAGCTGTTAAAATGAACAAAATCCCTTCTTCCAAATATCCCTGAAACTGACTCAAATCTTATGAACAGACTACAGAGAGCAAGGCAATGTGCCTCAAATTGACCACTTCAGTGCATTTGTAGCACTCAAATGCATATTGTTTTGATAGAGGAAAAATTTAACATTATTTATTCTTTAGACATTATGGTTTAATTAAAATAAGTATTGGCTGTCTCATTGAGAGCCCCATATCTTTGGGACTGAATGATATAGGGCTTTGAAAATGAAGATTAACTTAATTAGAATCTAAAATCATATTGCAATATCTTTAAAACTTCTTCAGTTATAGGCACGCAAACTTTGTAAAAAGAATATTTATGGCACAGACAGGTCTGTTCAATGCAGATGCTTTGACACAAGGAAACGAGACACATTTCTAGTTTCGGTTACACTTTACTTGAAGGGGTGTGCATAAGACTGACATGACACCTACATAATCATGACATGACACATGTCATGAATATGAAGGTTTTATATGCATGTTTATGACAACTGTCATTAAGTGTCATTCACTCAGTTATGTAATTTTTAATGCAAAGATGACATTGTTTGAGATGTCTTTGTTATGGGCTATGGTTAGGGGTAAGGGTAGGGGTAGGGTTAGGTCAAATAATGTCATATTTGCATTAAAAATGACATAACTGAGCGAATGACACTTAATGACAGTTGTCATAAACATGCATAAAACCTCCTTCATATTCATGACGTGTGTCATGTCATGATTATGAAGGTGCTATGTCAGTCTTATGCACACCCCTTCAAGTAAAGTGTTACCCTAGTTTCAACCAGTGGTGTATTGTAACGAAGTAATAATACTTTGTTACAGTACTTAAGTATTTTTTGGGAGTATCTGTACTTTACTTGAGTTTTTATATTTCAGCCAACTTTTACTCCACTACATTTCCTAATTAAAATGTATACTTTTACTCCGATACATTTTCCCAAAGCATATTCGTTACTTACTACAAAATAGTCAGAAGTCAGAAGAACACGGACTGCAGGGAAGCAGGTTTGACGAATTAGTGGTCTGGTGCTTTTAGACTCCTAAAAACACCTTTGCTCACGTGCAAACAAGTGCACGCAAAACCGCGGGTGACTTATTTTCCACTCAAGTCGAGTCTGGGGTGTGCAATACAGCATCGTCTGCGATAATATGGTAAGTGTTGTTGTAATGATGTGCGATCTGACATTATCAAGTAGGCTATAGGCTCACCAAATCACACAGAGTGCACGCGCATTGATTTATCTATTAAAACTCAAAATTCCAGGCATTCTAAATTGTAGACGCCAAAAATGTTTCTGTATGCTTTTTATATTTATATAATTTAATATATTTAACTTAATCTATATCACACAAAGAGTACAGTTTTTCAGCATAAACACATGTAATAATCATCTTATACAAGTTCAGTAAAGCAATAAGTGACTTACATTTTAGACACAATATTGCTTGTTTTTACTTGTTCCAAACAAAGATCACAGCAGTGTTTTGTGTCTCTGAGCAATTGGACCGTGTTTACTTATTTAATGAATCAGCTTTTTGAACGAATCGGTTGAATAAATGATTCAGTGATTCACTCATTAACACAGTCAAATGCTTTGT
>NW_015505201.1:2819069-2828659 GCF_001515645.1 Sinocyclocheilus grahami | reverse complement strand
TTAAATGCATCCATGTCCCCTCTGAGATAAATAAACTGTAAATACACCTAAATGTTATTTCAGATGCAGATTCCAGAAATGTTTTCTTATGTTGGAATGAAAGACACTAAGTACCGGGTGAAGTGCTTCTTATTCTTAACCAAAAATACAAAATGGAAGAAAGAGTTAAAACTGAACACAATATTGCTACTCAAGCTGTGTATGAACAGTTTTTTTATATATATATATATATATTTATTTGCTTATTTTCCATTTTGCATTTACTTGTACTTTTACTTTCAATACTTAAGTACGTTTAGGATTAAAAAAATACTTTTTGTACTTAAGTACAATAAATATCACATACTTTAAGACTTTTACTCAAGTAATATTCTAAACGGTGACTTCAACTTCTATCAAAGTCATTTTCTGGTAAGATATCTGTACTTTTACTTGAGTATGACTTTCAGGTACTTTATACTACAATTGGTTTTTGACCACTGAAAATTTGTGCAAATTAACGTTTTACTCCTGGAGCCATATTGAAATTCCAATATCTCTGGAACTGAACTATATAGGGCAGGGATCCTCAAATCTGGCCCACGAGATCCCCTTTCCTGCAGAGTTTAGCTCTAACCCTAATCAAACACACCTGAGCAAGCTAATCAGTGTCTTCAGGATCATTAGAAAAGTTTGATAGATAGTTTGATCAGGGTTGGAGCTAAACTCTGCAGCGCATTGGCCCTCCAGGGCAAGATTTGAGGAACCCTGATATAGGGACTTAAAAATTAAGATGCCAAAAGGAAAGTGTGTAAAGAAAGACCCAATATCTAAAACTTCTTGAGTTACAGTCATGCAAACTTTGGAGAAAAAAACTTGAAAAGTGTTCTTTCCCCATTTTCGAATGGTCACCATTGACACATAATGCAACAAAGACAGCTAAAGTAAACAGATTTTACTAGCAGGCCTACCAATTTGTGTAAAATAAAATTATGATGATAACATGGTTGATTTGACACAGAATGACCCAATAGAGTCATTCCTACACCAAATTTTTATAGTGTAATTATTGTGAAAAACTTTACCAGTAGTTATTCTGAACACCCGTGTGAACTTGAGGAGAACTGACTTTATAAATTTACTAAAAATCCCATTGGGATCAGTTGATTAGAAGTAAAAAATTGGCTAATTTTTAGGTGTCCAGATACACTAGCATGTAGGTACATATTTGTTTGTATCAGTAAACTCACACTGAACTTGCTGGACTTTTTTCCTGCAGTGCTGGAGAAGATAACCTGCAGATCATGTGGGAAGTCCAGAGTCAGGATTCGTCCCCCTTCTTTCAGTTTGAGCACCACGGCATCCTGGCAGTCCACATACAGCACCATCTGCCTGGGCTCCACACTCAGAGCCATCCTCACCCAACCTCTGCTCGTAAAGGGACTCCCGGCGGGCAACTTTAGCACCTCCGGCCGCATGCCGTCAGCTGACCTGAACTCCAGCTGCACCCTGTCTGCTTTTGTGTTGGAGACGAGCTCCAGCAGGGGGCGATCGCCATTCTGCAGGAAGGTAGAGGAGGTGAAGGAGATGAGGGTGGCCTCCGAGCCTCTGCTCTGACGGCCCACCAGGTGCAAACCCAGGACGCCCTGTGAGGTGTTGAAGAGGTAGTCCAAAAATGTCTGGGGTAGTTTGAGATGAGGCGTGTTGGAACGGAAACGCCAGGCCGTCGTGTTTGGTTCACGACCTTTGACCTTAGACACCCCGCGGGTAGAGCGAGTGACGTTAAGAGCCTCCAAGAGGTTGATTACTAATAGAAGAAACATGTAGAATGACATCAGTGACATTAACAAGCCACATGCTGTATGCCTGGTAATCATTCAGTACCATGGTATACATCAAGTGCTCTTGTAGCTGCCGTCATAGGCAACTCTCATATATTTCAGTTCATAATATGCACTTTACAGTTAAAAGGTCAATAAATAGTTAAAATGTTCAGAATAATCATTAGAATAAATAAGTAATATATTTTTTTGTTAATACATGTCAATTCATTTCATATTATTCAGCTAAAACCATAGAAAAAGAGGGGGACCTATTTTTTTGTTCCGCTTGGGAATTATTTAATTGTTGCTATCAGAATAGTTTTACCGGTGCACTACAAGTAGAAGAGCCACATGAGAAGAAGAAACTGTAACCCTCCAAGTTTATTCCTCTTGAGTTAGAGAGGCCAATGAGGTATGTGTTTTATCGTGTTAATTGCTTTGCCGTATGTGAACATGTGTAAATTACGTGACCGTGTGTTAATGTATAATTAGCCAATTAAGTGTATTTTCTTACGTGTTGAATGTGCACTTTATTTATTCGTTTTGTATGTATTTTTAGTTTATTATTATGTGTAAAACACCACTTTTAGAGGGTTAATTTAAGTTTGATGTATTTCCTTTCGTAGTTCTGACGGCATTGTTGGGGCATAAAAGGGCTACAAGACTAGCATGTACAAGACATGTTGAAAACTCGTGTCCAAATAAATGTCTGTTAAAACCAAGAATGACCTGAGCCTTTGATTCAACTCGAGGGGAGTAACAGCTCTGGTATTACAATAGTATATGATACAGTTTCATAACTGTACCAGGAAAAAGGTTTTTAATTACGTTTTTTAATGTTTTTGAAAGAATTCTCTTATTTTTACCAAGGATGCATTTATTTGATAAAAAAATAGTAAAGACGGTAATATTGTGAAATATTATTACAATTTAATTTTAAATGTATTCCTATGATACAGAGCTACATTTTTGGCATCATTACACCAGTTTTCAGTATCACATGATCCTTCAGAAATCATTCTAATATGCTGATTTGCTGCTTAAGACACATTTCTCATTATTATCATTGTTGAAAATAGTTGTGTTTCTTAATATTTTTTTGAAATACACAATACATTTTTTTCAGGAATAAAAAGCTCAAAAGAACAGCTCATTTAAAATAGAAATGTTTTGTAACATTATAAATGTCTTTACTGTCATTTTTGATCAACTTAATGCATCAATTAAACACACAGAATGATTTCTGAAAGATCACGTGACACTGAAAACTGGAATATGAATGCTGAAAATTCCACTTTACATCAAAGGAATAAATTACATTTTAATATACTGTATATTCAAATAGCAACATTATAAATGTCTTTACTGTCATTTTTGATCAACTTAATGCATCAATTAAACACACAGAATGATTTCTGAAAGATCACGTGACACTGAAAACTGGAATATGAATGCTGAAATTCCACTTTACATCAAAGGAATAAATTACATTTTAATATACTGTATATTCAAATAGAAAACCATTATTGTAATTCACAATAGTATTTCAAAATGTTACTGTTTTTATTGTATCGAATAAATGCAGCCTTGGTGAGCATAATAGATTTCTTTCAAAAATATTAAAGCAATCTCAATTATTTCATTCTGTTAACTGGTAGTGAATCTGCTATCATACAGATGAAACGGTACAAAATTTAAAGGCTTTTTGACAGTTTATAAGCATGCAAGTAGTAATATGTGAGGGGGAAAAACCCTGCAGAGCAATGATGGTGAGTGAGCAAAATGCTCTTAAAGGGTTAGTTCACCCAAAAATGAAAATTAGCCCACAAATTACTCACCCTCAAGTCATCCTAGGTGTATATGACTTTCTTCTTTCAGACGAATCCAGTCGGAGTTATATTAAAAATTGTCTTTCATCTTTCAAGCTGTTTAATGCCACTCAGTGGGTGTTGCATGCATCAGTCCAAAAGAAGCGAAATAAAAAGCGACCATCCATAAAAGAAAAAGTGTCTCACACGGCTCCGGGGGGTGAACAAAGGCCTCCTGTAGCGAATCGATGTGTTTTTGTAAGAAAAATATCCATATTCAAAATGTAATAATCACTTGAATCTAGCTTGCGCTCACTGTTGAACACAGAAGCAGCTCCGGGCAGATGACGCATGAGGTCAGCCCTACACATGCACAAACACACACTCTTAATCTATATCTCAGGTATTCTGTATAAAATCAGACTGAATTGATAAGAGATAGGAACTTAAAAGACTAGACAGAGACAGAAAGACAAAACAAATGTTATGTGGAAGTGAAGATGGTCATTTGAAAATTCAGGGGGAAAAAAACAGCTGGCAAGCAGAAATGTACCTGCACTGGGCAAATCAAAAACTGTCAGATAAATAGAGGCAAACAGAGACACTGATAACAGAGAGAGAAATGTTTGTGTGCTCAGTGTGTTTGCGCATGTTTTACTTAGCTATGGTTTGAGTACAGCACTGTCTGTCTGAATCTAAAATCACAATCAAAATCTCTCTTTGGGAACATCTTGAAGTCAAAATAATTTGGAAATTGAGCACATTTTTTGATGCAAAAGATTAGGGGTAGGGTTGGTCTGTAATCATAACTGTGAGTAAATAATAATAAAAATGTAACATATTTATTTATTATTCTAATTTAAAATATGTTTATTGAGGGTTAAGTTAGTTTGTGATAATGATAATGATAAATGCGGAATTGATCATTTTTTTGTTGTTGTTATTATAATGCAATTTAGTTTTCATTTTATGGGTGGGATTAATTTGTAATCATAATTATAATTAATTAATTATGAATTTGAGCATTTTTAGATATTAATCTAATGCAAAAAAGGGGTGGGATTACTTTTTGATAATCGTAAAAAGCTTTGGAACAATAGAAGCCAATAGGATGTTCTAATTTAGATGCTTCTTACTAGCTATATTTTTAGGGACAAATTGTTAAAAAGTTATAAAAATAAAAAATCTTTATTCACTTACTCAATGTAAATATTTATGGTACGAGTTCAGGCATAGGCTATTTATAAGAGTCATATTTATATGTTTACACTAGGTTCCATATAACGTCAATTACGTCCTTTTCTTTTTTCATTAAAAAATTATAAATAACCCTGCTTTTTCTATTGTTAGACGATTCCATTCTCCAGCTGAATGCTCATCAAAAAAGGGCCTTATCAGCTGCAAGTACTGCTGCCAAAAAAAGACTATTTTGAAGTTATGGATAGAACCATCCATTCCCACAACTTCTACCTGGCTATCATACTTCAGAGACATTGCCTTGCTGGAAGGTACCACTGCCAGGCTCAACGGCGCAAAAGACAACACTATTCGGATGTTGGGCAAATATTGCTGTGATGTTGCTAGATAGGCTGGAAAGTTGACATTACTGCTATGCATATCTGAATTTTATTTATTTTATTGTTCTTCCTCTCCTTTGGTACAAGTGGACAGCTTAATGACATCTGTTTGTACATATTTCTCTGGAACTGTGAATTGTGATATATGTTTCTGATGTGAAACTAAATCTGAATAAAAATGCTGATCATAAAAAAAAAATAAACAAACAAACTTCAGCTTTTGTGCAGTTCACTAAACGGTCCTAGGGCCCGTCCTTCGTACGTCGCATATTACATCTGAGATGCTTTGAAAGATTCCAGATCTTCTAATCCTGAAAACTGATCTCTGGCTAATTTGGTTCTTCAAACGAATTTGCGTATTAGATTCAAATATGTGGATTAAATTGTCTCAAATTAATCCGCGTTCTCGTGTTCCCCGAAAAGGGCAGATGTATCGATACTCGAAACCACGATCAGCAACGCAGCGATTGGCTGGCGGCGAGACAGCAACGTAATGACATCATATCATTAAAAAAAGACACCTGACGAAAAACTTGACAAATTTCTGAACCTTTATAAGGAAACAGCCAAGCGAACAAAACTACACGAATGGTATAACAGAAAAATGAAATGTGCAGTTTTTATTTTATCATTAATTTTTTTTTTACACGATTCCCAATTATTTATATTCACGATTTCTGGTATTTGTACAGGCTTTACATTTTTATTTCAATGTTGTAATTAGCAATGCATTTAATTTGATCTTTGAAACAGATTTGTTACGTGACTGCATTCATTAAACTTTCTCGAGTTATCTGCATCTCCTGCGCTCCATCAAGCCACTCCCATAATATCTGTCACCACTCAAATTAATGCACGGCTCAGATTAACTGTATACATAAAGAAATTATTTCATCATAAATATTTCAATGAGTAAAAGTGCCTGCGTCTATATATAGACACAGCCAGTTTTACTCATTGAAATATACTATAGCCTATAGACTACACAACATTATTATAATGTTTTTCAATAATTTTTTTAATTATTATTATTTTAAATGACTGTCCCTGGATCAGTAGGATGCTCTTCTAATGAAGTAGCATTAGGACAGATTTTAAGTATCAATTCTGCTTAAAAAGATGCGATGTAATCCTGTTTACATGAAATAAGCCTGCTCCGGAGCAGGTTTAAGCGTACGGACCTGTTGCAATGAAGAACCAAACAACCCAAGATCAGGCGAAATCATCAACAATCAAATCCAGCTAACTGAGTTAGCGACGTACAAAGAACGGGCCCCTAGTGTGACAAGTTAGTGATTTTTAAAAGTGTAAATATTCCATGTAGTCGAAAACTTAAATAAATACTGTTTATTTATATTTAGTGTGTGTTTCTTTTGGCATGTCTAATTCAGCGCAGCAGTGATAGAATGTAGCGGCGGCACACATCAACATAACAATATTGATCAATGTATCATGTGTTTGATTGACAGCTGCTCTCACCGGTCTCGCTCGCGTCCTGCTGAGACTGAACACGGTCACAAACATTCCAGAGAACAAGCAAACTCAGGAAAAGACCTCCAACTAAAGCCTTCAGCTCCATTCTCACCAGCCAGACCAATTTAGTGCTGCCTCAAATCTTCAGAAGGAAAAATAACGTTTTCATTATTCAGAGAAGACTTGAAGAGAATGATTACAAATACATTAAAAGAAGAAGAAAAAAATCAATACATGAAGCGAGATCTCGGACGAAGAGCGGGATGAGTCCTCTGGGCTGTTCTCGTATGACAGCGACCCTCAGACATGAAACATCTGGACTTGTTTTCGTTTGTTTGGCTGAAGGAGGGCTCGAGGTTTTCCTGTCGCCTCCAAACAAAACAAGGCAAAGTTTCGTTCTCCTCCGTCTCCCTCGAGTGAAATGAACGCTGTAAACGTGACAGTCGGAGGAGACTGCAGCTCTCTCCTGTTATCGGTGTTTTTCTGATCCTCCTCTTCTTCTGAAAAAAAACTAGACTTTCGACTTTCAGTTGAACATTTCCGGTTTTCTGGGCTGCTAGAACGCCTCAAGTCCTCAACTTTTAGTGAAGAGCAAAACAGTTTAATTAACACAAAATGTCTAATAATAGGTCATACAAACATTATGGAATGCTCAACAGATCGTGTGCATTCAAAAACGATGAAATACGAATTATGATATGATCTCATACAGGTAATAAAAATGAAAATATGTGAAGTAATACACATTTTAACTTCTAAATTAATAATAATCTATACCCTTACTTTCTTTTCTGGTAGTTTCAGTACCATGGTATTTATCAAAGTACCATATGGACAAAAAAAATGGTATTCAAAGGCAAAGGAGCCAAAAACAAACATACAACAATAACCCTGAATTTATATAAGTGAACAATCTTTCTGTGCCGTGAGATCTTGATTGTATAGGAGTTGATCGGTCAGATAAAGGAATAGTTTCTTCAGGACTCATATTTGCCGTAAGCAATTGGAGTTCAGCTCAATGATGGATTTGTTTCTTACAAACCCATCGATTTTCACCTCCCAAGATGTTAACTGATGGGACTGTGGATTATTGTGATGTTTTTATCCACAGTTTGGACTCTCATTCTGACGGCACCCATTCACTGCAAAGGATCCATTATTGAGCAAGTGATGTAATGCTCAATTTCTCCAAATCTGTTCCGATGAAGAACCAAACTCGTGTACATCTTGGATTTTTTTAATAACTAGATTAACAAGTCATTTTTTTAACTTTCCCACCCTCGATTTAGAAGGGGAAAAAATCATTTATATTGGTGTTTGTGTCTAAGTATTCGTTTCATAAAGTATGTCATTGGTGTAAAAGAGCACTCAGATGAAACGAGGACACTATTTCAGCGTCCTAATCTCTACCTGCCTTAATTTACAGTGTGCTTCCAAGTCAACTCTATTATGTATGTGTGTGTGTGTGCTTCTCTGTCAGGGTTTATTAAAGCATAGAAGGTATACAGTAGGATGAGACAAAAATAGGCCAGATTAACACAAGACACAGGCTGTTACACTTTACCATCAGGATCCTGAAAACATTTGTGACATACAGTACACACTCTAACAAAAGTCCCTAAAAATACGTTTCATATGTTTCAATTTTTCCTATTTTACTTTATTTTTTTTACAGGTGTTTTACCCGTGTTTTGAATTATGAATTTCATTGCGTGCTTTACAGAATATAGGCTACATAAATGTAACCAAATTTTCAGTAATTTTCTACCAGGATGTTATCTATTCTTCTGTTTATCTAGGTTTTTTTCTTACAGTTAAGAAACATTAAGAAATGTAACATCAATGACATTTTTTCCCCATTTAATGTAAAATAATTATGATCTATCTAATAATATCTATCTATCTATCTATCTATCTATCTATCTATCTATCTATCTATCTATATTCTAAGTCTGAAACCACTACTGAAAATTAGTTTTCAAATTTATTTTACATTTTGTCATAAAGTATATTAGAAACATAAATGAAACATGAAAGTTGAAACAAAAATTATGATGAATTTGACTTGGGTTCACATTAGATTGGAGATCTAGAAATTGTGCAGTTATTTCAATCAATTCTATTCAAACATTTCTGTTCATTTCCAGATTTTGAATCCCAGATTTTCAGTGTGGTCCCAGGCATTTGCACGTCACTGTATTTGCTTGATTATGCAGTACAGTACTACTGGCCATCTTAGAATACTGTTATCTGATTGGCCAGAAGTGAAGCGATGCTATTGGTTAGACCTGGGATCAGGGGCGTAGATTGCTAAAGACTCCGTGCAGTGTGTGTTTCATTCATACTCGAAGCCGGAGGGCGCTCTCGCGCAGAAAGTCGTACGAGGAAAGTCCTAATATGGACAAAAGTGTCCAGCTATTGCTGAATGAAAACAGTTGCTTTCACAGAAAACAGAAACGTTTGGAAACATGAAGTCATTAAACATACGATTGCGACAATATATGGTTTATTTGTGTTTGTCAAGTTATCTCCAGGTAATAAATAAAGTATATGAACAATGCAGTGCTAATTGACATAGCATTTATTACAGTATAGAAACTATTCTGCCTTATTATGTGATTAAAAAAAAGTGCTTGTAGTATATAAACAAATCATTATTATTGGTTATTGTCCAGCAGTTATCTGATTTCTAAGTCAATTAAAAGCTAGAAATTAGAGAACAATTAAAGTTGCCTATACACCAGTCAAAAGTTTTTGAACAGTATTTTTTATGTTTTTTAAAGAAGTCTCTTCTGTTCACCAAGCCTGTGTTTATTTGATCCAAAGTACAGCAAAACAGTACAATTTTGAAATATTTTACTAGGCTATTTAAAATAACTATTTTCTATTTGAATATATTTTAAAATGTAATTTATTGTGATTTCAAAGCT
>NW_015505201.1:2784319-2818702 GCF_001515645.1 Sinocyclocheilus grahami | reverse complement strand
AAGCGTTTGAGAGAGGCGGGGCATAGAGGACTTACAATAATGTACAGTATTTGAAAAATAATGTGTTTTTTGAACATTAAAGCATGTCAACATATTCTGTTACACCAAATACACAAAATAATGATCTTTAAAAAAGCATCCTTTAAATCCTTTGACCCCTTTAAATAGTAAAAATATTTCACAAGATTACTGCTTTTGCTGTACTTTGAATCAAATAAATGCAGGCTTGGTGAGCAGAAGAGACTTCTTTATAAAACATTAAAAATCTCACTGTTCAAAAACTGTTGACTGGTAGGTTATATAGATTACAGAAATGTTATATTGTAATGTTATTATATATATATATAACATTTCTGTCCCCCTCACTTCTGAAATGATGGCTACACCCCTGCCTAGGATGATGGTTAGACCCAGCAGAGGCATTTGTTTTGACCTCTTAACTTGGCTCTGATCCAGTGAGTTTGAACACTAAACCTCGGACTAATCCACCTCTCGCAGCTCATCCAAACACTGACATGCGGTGGACTCTCATACACAAGTCACAGACATACTCTGTACTCGAACTCTCTTTTACACAGTCACATAGAAAATAAAGAGTTCTGTGGATGGTAATAATGTAATTTGGAGAGAAAATCTGGACATCTGGACCTGAAGAACAGTTAGATGGGACAGGTAGGATGACATGCTTTCTTATCTTTGTCTCAAATGCAATAGTGAATAATCAAAATAATAAGAGAACAAAGCATGACCAGGTTTTGTCAGCTCAAATGGTCCTGAAGTCTATTTTTGGCTTGTCTTGACTTCTGTATAAGAGAGAGTGAGATGCTCCAAATAACTTGTGTAATAGTCTTGTATAACTGGTGGCAAACAACTTTAAAAGATCTGTGTGCATGCTCAGACATCTTAGCACGAGTGTTTGTCTTCACTTTGACACAATGGTGGAAACATTAAAGTTTTATATAATTATGTGATTATTTTTCAGATTTTTTCAGTCTTTAATTCACTTTTAATCCTCTTCTGTTGCTTAAAACAAGTCATGTGGGATCCAAAATATTCCAGTTATAAGCCAAATGTTGAAAAATAAGGATGCAAAGTCAATTTGTATTGATTTAATTTGATAGAGCTAAATGAATACTCCTGATAATGTGAAATATTAGCAAATTCTAACAATAACTCCAGATTTCAATTAAAGGATGTCATTTGAATGAATATGCATACAAAATTGAAAGAAAAATGCTGCATGTTGTGCACAGTACTATCTTTGTATAACTGAGATGCTATTATAATTTTTTATAATATTTTGAGTCATATTTTTTAATTTGCAATTTTTTTAAGTTTTAGTAATTTTGCGGAGTATTTTTGTTATTTTTAGTAGTTTTTATTTTATATTTTTATTCATTTTTATTTCAGTTTAATTATTTTAGTACATCACATTTAACTAAATTAAAATAAGGAAAGCTGCCTTAGCAACTAGATGACATTTTTTGGAGATTTTTAATGTTTTTTTCTATATTTTATTTCAGTTAACATTTATTTAAAACTAAATAAGCACAGTTTTAGTTAGCTAAAATAGCACAGTGTAAGTAAGAGTGTGTGTTTGGGTGTTTGCACTTAAGAAGGCTTATCTGTCTGCTGAGAACTTCCTTACAAGATTTATGGGTCTTAAATGAGCAGGGCTGTTTGCTAAAAAACATTTAAAGGTCATGTTACTCCGGATCTTCTAAACATAAAAGCAATAATATATTTCCAGGCTGCATTTAGGTCCATTTAAGCCAGTTCCTTCTCTTGAGCTAAATTAGCCAATTCATAATAATAGAGTACAGTAATGCAATATGTCATTTTTAACATACCTGTTTTTTATCCTGTCAGTGAGAGATGGTTTTGAGGTTGATCTTCAGTGAACAGCCACTGTGGAAGATTCTAATATTCTGCCAGCTATATTCTGCGGTCAGCCGGCATTCTGTAATTGGTATAAACACAAACACAGAGACAGACCACACACAAAAAACAAAACACACACACGCACACACACACATTTGACGTGCATGCATCTATGCAACTTCAATTGACCTCACACAGCTAAATATTGAGTACAACAGGCGAATACAGTTCTGAAAGAATTTTGTTTGAGCAGGGAATTACGGAATTCCAATCCGTGCGCCACAGAAAATTAAGAACAAATCAGTATCCAGGCAACAATCCAGTCAAACTAATCTGTCCGACCTTTGCTGAACAACAAGCTCTGAGTAATGCATCAGACATGATCTAATAATTGACTAATTAAAACATCATCAGATAAATTTGCAATTTACCATCAACCAGACATGGAAATCAACCAACATTTTACATTACAGCAGACTGTAAGCAGAAATATAAGAAAAATGTTATTTAAATAAATAATGTGTCTATTTTTGACAGCAAGCAATTGTGACGATGGGCATGACGTGTTTGCCAAAGTAAAAGAGAACAGCCTGATGGGAACTTTTATTGCCAACCTCAGTTTCACTGCACAGCCATCATCCAATCATATGCACTTAAAACTTTCTGGAAAAGATGCTGATTGGTTTTATCTGGAGGGAAGAACCGTTAGACTGAACTCAACATCAACTAGGATTATTGATAGAGAGGTAACATAAAACAAAATCGGTAACACTTTATTTTAAGGTGTCCTTGTTACAAGTACATGTACTTACTGTTGTATAATAACAATAAATTATGCATAATTACATTCAATAAATAACCCTAAACCAAACCCTTATCCTAACCCTACCCATATAGTAAGTGCATGTAGTTAATTAATATTACTCAGTACTTAAATGTATAATTACACTGTAACAAGGACACTTTAGAATAAAGTGTAACCAAAAAATCTTTAAATGCATGCTATTACACTGTCATGATTTTGTTTAAACTGTTAATATGATTTGTCTATAATGATATTACAGATACACGGCTCAGTTTTAACAGCAACTGTAAGGTGTTACGAACATAAAGCCCTACAGGTAAGTTGAATAATCTGTGACGCACAGCAGTATCCGTTTAGAAAACTGGATTTATCAAAAAATGTATGTTGCTGTCAGGCTGAACACAGGATCTTGGTAGAGGTTCTGAATGAGAATGACAACAAACCGGAGTTCCTACAAAGATCAGTTCAGCCTCTGCAGCTCAGCGAGGTAAAACAAAACACAACATACATTCTCTTTGTTTGTAGTGTATTGACATTCACTATTGTTCAAAGGTTTGGGGTCAATACGAATTCTTTCTTTCTTTCTATTAATATTTGTATTCATCATCAATTCAATTGATCAAAAGTGGCAGTAAAGACGTATAAAGATGATTCCTATTTCAAATAAATGCTATTCTTTTGAATACGAAGCAGCACAACTGTTTTCAATATTTAAAATAATAGTCAGAGAAATTTCTTGAGCAGCAAATCAGCATATTAGAATGATTTCTGAAAGATCATGTGACACTGAAGACTGGAGTAATGATGCTGAAAATTCAGCTTTGCATCACATGAATAAATTACATTTTAAAATAGAAAACCGTTATTTGAAATTGTAATAATATTTCACAATATTACTGTAACATTATTGTATTTTTGATCAAATAAATGCAGTCCTGGTGAGCATAAGAGACTTTCAAAAACAAACGTTCAAGTCCCAAACTTTTGAGCAGCATATTGCGTGTATAAGCATATATTGAAATTATTTTTCCAACATTTTTCTCCATCCCTGAGATTTTCTCCCATCTTCTGCTGTTTGTTTGATGTGTTTGTTCAGTTGACAGCGGTGAACTCTATAGTGTTTACAGTCCAGGCCACAGATGCTGATGGAGACACACTCACATACGTCATCGATAAAACATCAGTAGGTGAACAAAACATTTCATCAGATCCACAAAATCCACAGTAGAAACCTTCTTCTAGTCCTACTGCATGCAGCCGCTTTTGACTTAAAGAGATAGTTCACTCAAATTCTGTCATCATTTACTCATCCTCAAGTTGTTCCAAACCTGTATGAGTTTCTTTCTTCTCTTAAACACAAAAGAAGACAGTTGGTAAAAACATGTTGGTAACCGTTGAGTGAAACAGTAGTGACTGACTTCCATGGAAAAAAATACTATGGAAGTCAATGGCTACCGTCAACTATCCCTTTAACCTTTTCTTGTGGTATATCGGCTTGATAATCTGTGAACTTGTGTTTGTGTATTTCCAGCCTGATGCCAGGTATTTTCGAGTGGACTTACCCAACAGTGGCAAAGTGGTTCTCAACAAGTCATTGGACTATGAGATCAAAACTCAGCTCCGACTGACTCTTTATGCAGTGGTAACACATACAGAAAATACATACTTGTTTGGTGATGATAAAAAATGTGAGAAAAAACTGAACTGTTATTTACTCGGATATTGATGTGGCTTTAGGAGACGAACACAAATGAGCATTACAACACAACGGCAACAATAATCATCAATGTGATAGATGGGGACGACCAGTACCCACAATTCCAGCCTTGCATTCTTCTCTCAGCCAGTCACAGCAACCGCATATGCGCCAATCCTCTGTACACCGCCAACATCACAGAGAACGAGCAGGTAAACCCTGTGAATATATAAAGACATCTTAATGTTTTGGATGTCTATTATGTTCAGCAAGGCTGCATTTACTTGAAATACAATAAAATCAGTAATATTGTGAAATTATAATTTAAAAGAACCATTTTATATTTGAATATATTTTAAAACGTAATTTATTTCTGATCCAAAGCTGAATTTTCAGCACCATTACACCAGTCTTCAGTGTCGCATGATCCTTCAGAAATCATTCTAATATGCTGATTTGCTGCTTAAAAACATTTCTTATTACTGTATCATCAATGTTGAAACCCCCCCAATGTTGAGATGCTCCTTTTTTGGGTATAAAAGGAGCATCTCAGTCTTTGCAAGCAAAGCTGGATCACGGCTTATCACTTTTTGCCAAATTTCATGAGAGAAGTGTCAAACAAATCAAAAATGACATTTCACAATGCAAAATTGCAAAAAATGTAGGTCTTTCACCAACTACCACACGTAATATTGTGAAAAGATTCAGAGAATCCAGAGAAATCACAGTACATGTAGGACAAGGCAGGAAACCTCAGTTGAATGTGCTTGACCTTTGAGCCCTCAGATGGCATTGCATAAGAAACCATCATGCTGTGGTGTTAAATATAGCCACATGGGCTCAGGAGTACTTCAGAAAACTGCTGTCACTTAACACAGTCTGCTGCTGCATCAAGAAATGCAACTTGAATCTCTGTTACTCTAGGAGAAAGCTACATCAATTATATGCAGTGATGCCGCCGGGTTATCTGGGCCAGAGCTCATCTCAGACAGCCAAAAAGACAGTGGAAAGGTGTGCTGTGCTCAGATGAGTCCACATTTCAACTTGTTTCCTGCAAAAATGGATTTAGAATTCTCAGTCTCAAAGACCAAAGGGACCATCCAGACTTTCATCAGTGACAGAAGCAAAAGCAAACATCTGTCATGGTATGGGGGTGCAACAGCATGAGTGACTGGCAAATGTGCGAAGGAACCATTAACATGGAGGCATATATTGGGATTGTACAGAGAAATATACTGCCATCAAGATGATGTCTTTCATGGGAAGTCCATGGTTATTAGATCAAGACAATGCCAGCTCTCATTCTGCATATGCCTCAACAGCGTGGTTCCATAGACTCAGAGCGAATGTGTTAGACCGCCCTACCTGCAGTCCAGGTCTCCTATTGAAAATGTATGACCGGTCATGAAAAGCAGAATCAGACAACAGCAATCACAGACTGCTGAGCATCTGAAGTCTTTTATCAAACGAGATTGGACAAAAATGTAGCTTGCAAAACTTTAACAATTAGTATCCTCAATTCCCAAACAATGAAACATTGTAATTAAAAGGAACGTTGATGACAGTGTTAAACGTGCCTCTGTCCCAACTTTTTTGGAGTGTGTTGCAGCCATCAAAATCAAAATTTGTTTATATTTACAAAATAAAATTAAGTTGCCCAGTGAAAACATTGGACCTTTTTCTTTGTACTTTAATCAATTAAATAAAGGTTAAAGAGAATGAACAGATAACGTATTATTGATTTTATGCATTTTACAAAACATCCCAACTTTTCTAGAATTGGGGTTGTAGAAATCGTTTGTATATATATATATACAGTGGTGTGAAAAGGTTTTTGCCCCCTTCCTGTTTTTTAAATTTTGTGCATATTTGTCACACTTAAAAGATTCAGATCATCAAACAAATTTTAATATTACACAAAGATAATGCAAGTAAATACAAAATGCAGTTTTTAAATCATGATTTCTTTTATTAGGAAAAAAGCTGTTCAAACCTGCCTGGCCCTACGTGAAAAAGTAATTGCCCCCTAAATCTAATAACTGATTGTGCCCCACTTTGCGGCAACAACTGCAATCAAGCGTTTGCAATAACTGGCAATGAGTCTTTCACATCGCTGTGGAGGAATTTTGGCCCACTCTTCTTTGCAGAATTGTTTTAATTCAGCCACATTGGAGGGTTTTCGAGCATGAATGGACTGTTTAAGCATCTCAATCGGATTTAAGTCCGGACTTTGATTTGGCCACACACTACTTAATTTAGTTTTTCTTGAGCCATTCAGAGGTGGACTTGCTGGTGTGTTTGGGATCATTGATATATATATATATATATATATATATATATATATATATAAGTCTTTACTGTCACTTTTGATACATTTAATACATCCTTGCAGAAAAAAAAAGTTTAATTTCTTTAAAAAGACCTTACTGGCCTATTTTTGACCTTACATGGACCTTACATTGACCTTACATGGAATGTACACAGATCTAATTCCTTCTTATCATCTGTTTATTTGTCACTCAGGACATTGTCTTGGATTTCTTCCCGGGTCTGATTCAAGCTGTGGATGGTGATGAGGGTCTCAGAACACCAGTAAAGTACACCATCCTGTCAGGTGCTTCTCCTTCCTCTACCATTGAACCTTAGCAAACTCCTGGAACAAGAAACTAATTTTGATTATATATGTGTGTCTGCTGTAATACAGGCGCAGATAATGGCAGATTCGTCATTGACAGTAATTCTGGAGAGGTGAGGATAACCAGACGTGTGGAGAACAGACTGCTGATTCCGACACTGAGACTGCGTGTTATGGTGCGTCTGAGAGTAAAGAACAAAAATGTGTAAAAAATGAAAATAAATGTATACATTTAATATTACAGTAAATGTAATACATAAATAATATTCTAATTTATAAAAATAAATAACTTTTCTAAAATATAAAAAAATTAAAAAATGATTTTTTTCTTTTTGAAATCATTGTGATGTTTCTGCTTAGGCAGCTCAGACGGATGACCCTCTGAAATATGCAGTAGCCACAGTTCTGGTGAGGGTCCTAGCAGAAAACAGGTTTCCACCACAGTTTAGTCGTTCAACATACCGTGGTTTTGTCAGCGAGAGCGCAAATCCTGCCTCACTCGTCATGACATACGGCAACAAATTACTTATCCTGGAGGCCACGGATCAAGATTTCACTGACGTACGTGACGCAACAAGATCACAACATTACAAAACCACACAACAGTAACACCCCAGTGTCAACATCCAGTTTCAACATCACAAAGACATTCATTGCATGAAATATGGAGTTATGTTTCTGTTTGTGGGTTAAAGGGCTTCAATCCCAGACTGCAGTATTCTCTAAACTCCCAACACAACAGCTCTCAGCTCTTTTACATTACACAAGAAGGACTGCTCATCGCTAAAACCAGCGTGCTACACCCCGGTCACAAATATTTCCTAGAGGTATGACATAAGACTACATAAATACACTTTATGATTTTTAAAAATACTACTTCAGTCTTTCTACTTCAAAATTTCACATTTAATTCAATTTGTTAATTACCTTCTCTTTGTAATTATTTGTGAAATTTGCTAGTAATTTCAGAGTGAAAATTGATTAACCACCAAATTTTTTATAGGCAGAATCTAAACAATATTCCAGTACTATTCTCAAAAATGTCTGAAATAAGACAATTGATGACTGTGTTGCAGGTTCAAGCCACTGACCTGGAATCAGGAGACACTGTTAAAGCTGCATTGCATGTGGAAGTTCTTCAGAAAGGTCAACCAGGTACTCGAAAATCTTCAAACTCTCTGGATGATATCTTAATTATGAATATACAAATATATAAAATAAAAATATTTTAATGTGTGCAACAAACTAGATGGGAGCACTGTTTGTGCAAAGCTTGCCACAACATAAACTACCAGTCAAAAGTTTTCTGAAGGATAATGTGTGACAACAAAGACTGAAGTAGTGGCTGCTAAGAATTCAGTTTTGCATCACAGGTATTAAACCAGTTTTAAAATATATTCAAATAGGAGAAAGTCATTTTAAATTGTATTAATATTTCACAACATTACTGTTATTACTGTATTTTTGATTTAAAAAAATACAGCGTTGGTGAGCATAAGAGGATATTTCAGCAACATTTGAAGATTTTTTTTAACTTTTGACTGGTAGTGTATAATGACAATACATGGCTAAACATATAACAAATAATAAACAAATGTATTGTATAAGTTCCACAGGGTCCTTTGGGGGCGGGGCATGTGTATAGCAGCGAGACAGTGGGCAGGGCAGAGGGCATGGCAGGGGTGTGTCTGATCCTGCTGGCCTTTACCTTATTTACACTGGTGCGGTGCATACGGATGATCAGAGAGAAGCGGGATCATGTCATCCGGACCAGTGTGGCTGACAACAGACACCCTAATGTGGTAAGACAAGATACAATTGTGCTCATAAATTTACATGCCCCTTGCAGAATATACAAAATGTTAATAATTTTAACAAAAGAAGAGGGATCATGAAAATTGCATGTTATTGTTTATTTAATACTGTCCTGAATGCTGGCCTTTACCTTATTTACACTGGTGCGGTGCATACGGATGATCAGAGAGAAGCGGGATCATGTCATCCGGACCAGTGTGGCTGACAACAGACACCCTAATGTGGTAAGACAAGATACAATTGTGCTCATAAATTTACATGCCCCTTGCAGAATATACAAAATGTTATTGTTTATTTAATACTGTCCTGAATAAGCTATTTCACATAGCAGATGTTTATATGTTCTCCACAAGACAAAACAATAACTGAATTTATAAAAATGACCCGGTTCAAAAGTTTACATACCCTTGAATCTTAATTTCCTGGATGATCCACTACTGTCTTTCTGTGTTGTGATAGTTGTTCATGAGTCCCTTGTTGTTCCTGAGCAGTTCAACTGGCTGCTGTTCTTCAGAAAAATCCTCAAGCTCCTGCACATTCTTTGGTTTTCCAGCATTTTCTGCATATTTGAACAACATATTTCCAACACTGACTATGATTTTGAGATCCATCTTTTCACATGGAGGACAATTGGGGGACTCATAACTATTTATAAGATGAAAACGTTTACTGATGCTCAAGAAGGGAACACAATGCATTAAGAGCTGGGGCTGGGGGCTGTAATCTTTTTGAATTGGATGATCAGGGTAAATTGTACTTATTTTGTCTTCTGGGAAACATTTAAGTATTTATGTAAGTGCAGTACCAAATGAAAAAAATATGATCATTAAACAAAATTTACACATCATCATCCTGTTCAAAAGTTTACACCTCTCTGGCTCTTAATGCATTGTGTTGCCTTCTTGAGCATCAGTAAATGTTTCCACCTTTTGTAATAGCTGTGTATGAGTCCCTCAATTGCCATCAGTGTGAAAAGATGGATCTCAAAATCATACAGTCAATGTTGAAAGGGTTCAAATATGCAGAAGATGCTGGAAAACCAAAGAATGTGCAGGAACTGGAGGATTTTGCTCAGGACCAACGAGGGACTCATGAACAACTATCACAACACAGAAAAACAATCATGGATCATCCAGGAAACAACACAGATTATTAGGATTCACGAACGTGGTCATTTATGAATTCAGTTATTATTTTGTCTTGTGGAGTATATATAAACATCTGTTATGTGAAATAGTTTATTCAGGACAGTACTAAATAAAAATAACATGCAATTTTCATTATCCCTCTTATTTAGTTAAAATTATTAACATTTTGCATATTCTGCAAAGGGCATGTAATCTTATGAGCACAACTGTATATTCATGCAACATACACAACAGACATGTTAGAGACTGCATATTATCCATATGTTCCAAACGAATTAAGAAACAAACAAAAAAAAAGAAACAGAACTATGTAACAACTTCTACTTTGAGCTTCTAAAAATGTTTTAATAGGGTAAAAACTGTAATATTGTGAAATAATATTACAGTTTTAAAATACTGTTTTCTATTTGAATATATTTTAAAATGTAATTTATTCCTGTGATGCAAAGCTAAATTTTCAGTTTCATTACTCCAGTCTTCAGTGTCACATGATCCTTCAGAAATCTTTCTGATATGCTGATTTGCTGCTCAAGAAACATTTCTGACTATTATTATTAACGTTGAAAATAGTTGTGCTGCTTAATAATTTTATGGAAGTTTAAAAGTTTTTTCTCAATAATTTTTAGTTGAAATAATTCATGATTTCTGAAGGATCTTTTTGCATTTCTTAATATTCCATGTCTAGTGTCTGAGATGGTTCCGGATGGTGAGTTAATGTTATTGCATTCCCTTAGTGAACCTCATTGTATTTTCATTTAGGTAAAAAGTGGAAATAGAATGGTTTCTTAAAGCATAGACTGACTGTTTTGTTATTAAACTGAGAATATCGATTAAAGCAGTTCTATATGAGTCACAGAGAGTGTCAGATCAGACACTACTTGATGCGGTATCCCAAACCTTTTAACTTTGAAAGTGCAAGTATTTGTTCAATTCTGGCAAATATACAGTATCAGTGGTCTTGGAATTTATACACCTACCAGTGTACATGCTGCATCACACACAAGCAAAATCCAATAACTCCAGTCTTCAGTGTCACATGATACTTCAGAAATCATTCTAATAAGCTGATTTGCTGCTCAGCAAAAAATTCTTATTATGCTTAATATTTTTTGTGGAAACTGTAGATACATTCAATGTTGAATAGTAGTGTGCATCATTTGAAATCTCCTTAAAATAAGGACAATATTATTCCGTGCACCTTCAAATTTCCCATAGCAACCCTTGTGCATTTGTGCTTTTAAATGATAGAAATGTTTTCAGGGAAGCAACTGTAAATCCAGCTGAGTGACAGTTTTTCTCTGATAGATGAACCAGAGCCAACCGATGACTTTAGTGGAGGAAACGTTCTCATATCACAACGAGGTGTTCAGTGAGTACGACCACTCCACCTCACCTTTCTATGGCAAACAGGGCATCTACACCAAAATAGAGGAACCACCTCCATCATCATCTGTGAACTTACCATCAATTACCTTCAACAAATCATTACGGGAACCAAGACGCAATTATCTGGCACTGCGGCCCAACGGGAGACCCGTGAACAGGTTTAACAATAAAACGGTGTCATTTCACGACTACATTGTGGTTCGGGAATGGGATGAGGAGAGTGAAGAAAATACAGAGACTACGTTCACAACAGAGGTGGAGATTTGTACCGATTTAGAAGAAATTAACATGGATTGCGAATTAGAAAATGATGATTCAGATCTCCCAGAAGAAGAATTTAAAATCCAATCACAAAGAATCACTTCATACTGTGACGACATATACAACGAGTCAGAAATGCTCAATATGCACCTAAAAAGAGACAACCGAGACTACGAAACACATAATACAGACCACACACAAGTAAAAATTGACTTAGAAGACAGAATCCATGCAAAACCACTGGAAATCAGGAACCAAAAAATAGCTGGAAAGCACAGATTCAAGTCTGATCTACAAAGAATACAAAGACACTCAACTGAAAGTCAAGAAAGAGATCAAACAGTAACACAAAACTCAGCATTAGAGGACACTTCACAAGCAGAGTTCTCCACTTTTCAAAGAGAGACATGTATCATTAACCCTAAAGCCTTGGTTTCAGAGGCCGACAAACCTGTCGTCAATTATTCAGAAAGCTTTAAAACAGATGGGACCAGAAAATCGGATGATCTTAATTTAGATCCTCAAGTTTCAGAAGCTGAAAGTTCTGTACAAAACATTCATGATGTAAGTAACTTACAAACACATCTAAGCACATTAACACTAGATCCAGGTCAATACAATGGATCGGAAGAACGTCTGGGAGTTGAGACGGACAACACCCCAAGCTCAAACATATATTATGTTAATGAGGACATTGCAACAAATTTAGATGACAGTAGCCCAGAAGAGGAGTCTGTATCTAATCTAGATACAAGTAGTCAACATCTGAACTATCTTCATGATCCTCACGACACACAGATAGAATGTTTCTACGACACAGACACAGATGAAACTAATGACGGGAGATGATTATGGGAGACTGACGAAAGCTAAGAGTGATACTGAATCAACTCAATGTTTGAATTGAGCTCGAGCACCAAATGAGCATTTGTAAAACGGGAAAAGAACAGATTTGGCATCTGCGAGGCAATGAACTGATGGGTGAGTAATACAAGCGTCAAGCTAACTTCTAACCCAAAGTTTAAAATTTTGCCCTGCACCGATGGTTTTCAGACATCCAGTGCCCTTTCTACATTATATAATGTACATCATTGCACACGGACATGCATTCTTTGTATTGAAATTGCACTTTGCATTGCAAACTCAAATAAAATCTACTGATGACAAACAATAAGACTGCCTGTGGTGTAGATAGTTCTGCTAAAATTAAACTTGGGTGGGACGGATAATATCAAAGAAATAGAAAAACAGGTGCAATATGCCTAAAAAAGTTTTTCAAATGAAGTAAAAGTGAGCAGATCACCACCTAGTGAATCTGATTAGAATCTGTGCAAAAACAAGAAATTCACCTGGAAACCCCACAAATGGAAACCCAATTGAAAATGTGATTAATTTTCATCAATTTTATTGAGAAAACACTCTCAGCTATAAGACAGTATTTACAATACCTGACCACAGCATACTAAACAGAGTTCACATTCAATTATAAACATATATATATATATATATACACACACATACACAAATTATATACTAATGTTAGGAGAGGAGGTCATTTTCAGCCATGTACAAATTGCACAAATAAGAAAGGTAAGATAACCAAAGTCTCGCATAATAACGTCAAAGCCGTTGGAAGGTTGAGGGAGACGGAAAAAGGCACTTGAGGAAAGAACAGCTTTAGTTTGTTGGATCAGTCTATTAATAAGAGTACGAACAGCTGTCACTGACAGGTCGCAGAGGGTGGAATGATGTTCAATAGTCCTTCAAGCAGGGGTTTTTGTTCATAAATGAGCACCCAATCAGTTGATTGATCAATTTTACACACAGCTTTTATCTGGCCATAGATTGAAAAAAACAAGCCTTGACATTCTGATCCGTGTTCCTGCAGGAACCAATCCAGAACTTCTGGTTAGATGTATTTTGAGCCAAAGAAAGACCATGAAATTATGCAACATCCTTACTACAATCTACTACTTAGCGTCATGTCCAATATCATACATCCTCAGGCTAAATGGAGAGAAACACATACATGTAGTGGTTGCAAGACATTTTATATTAATTAGAAAAGTTGAATAAAGTTGAAAAGTTTGAAATTAGAAAAGTAGTTTACATGATGGTATTCTTTTTTTTATATACCTAAAAAAAAAAGTGTTCATATAATATGCCGTGTAAAAACACAAATGGGCGGTTATTGCTCTATGCCATGTCGGGTTACATGCATGCCATTATGCTGCATTATATGGCCGCATTTTAGTGCATCATAGACAATCAGACAATCATTTACACAACACCTTGACAAACTTCACAAGCTGACCTGAATACTGTTAATTAGAAAAGTTGAATAAAGTTGAAAAGTTTGAAATTAGAAAAGTAGTTTACATGATGGTATTCTTTTTTTTATATACCTAAAAAAAAAAGTGTTCATATAATATGCCGTGTAAAAACACAAATGGGCGGTTATTGCTCTATGCCATGTCGGGTTACATGCATGCCATTATGCTGCATTATATGGCCGCATTTTAGTGCATCATAGACCATCAGACAATCATTTACACAACACCTTGACAAACTTCACAAGCTGACCTGAATACTATTTCATCAGTGCATTTGAAATCACATCAGAATCCAACGGTGATGAGTTAATCTACGAAAGATGTGTTCACGGAAAAAGCAAAAATAAAAAAATGCATTTGATCGAGATGCTGTGGAAGAACAGAAATGTTTTGTAAACACAGTAATGATTCACAATGTGGTATGCTTGAAAACATAAAATAAATTATTGTTCGTTTTGCATTTTTTAAGTGCAAAGTTTCCAAAATTAAAACTCATCGTGTCGGACCAGTGCTTCTCCAAAATCGGTTGCTTGGCTCCCGACAAATAAGTCATACTTATCCACAATTTCCTGCTTTGTGAGGCGTCCGTCCTGTCGTGAAAGTAAAAGAAGTTATTGAAGCAGCTGCTAAGATAAAAAAAATTCTTATAAACAGACCAATCATATCATCATTTATTATTGTCAGCAGTTAGTGCTTCATATAATTTTTTTTTTTTGCTTTCATCACCCCATCAATAAGCATAACGAATCTGACGCACAGCCAATAGAATTATGGCAGGTCATTTTCAGTCATGTATGAATTGCAGAGGGAAAGAAAGGTAAGAAAACCAAAATTAATGACATAGAATTATGGCAACCTGCTCATTTAAGAAATAAAATGTATTAATCCAAAAATTGTTTTTTGGACAAACAAGTTTTTAATGGGTCATAGGTTTGATTCCCAGGGAATGCATTAACTGATCAAAATGTATACCATAAATGCAATGTAAGCCACTTTAGATAAAAGTATCTGCAAAATGCAAAAATGTAAAATAAACATTGCATTACATGGGTTTCCGATTACATGAGGGTGAGTAAAATAGGCTAGAATGCTCAGTTTTGGTGGAACTATTCATATAATTCCAGATTTTATGCAAAGATCTTACATTATTTACTTACTTTATAAACACTTAATTTTTAGGGATTGGGGGGGGTATAGAAAACTTTCACATAAAATTGTTGAATTTGTAACGGATGCAATGACTTTTATGCAAAATGTCCCTTTACTGAGAATTACCATGCTTTTACCTCATCTGCATCAGATTCATACAGCAGGTGTTTGGCCTCAGCCTCTGCATGGTCGTAGTCAGAGGGCAAGATCCAGTCACGGGTCTCGTCCTTATCCATACGGCCGTCTTTGTTTTTATCCCTGAACTCTGTAAACTGTTCTCTTTCTGTTTTCACCCATTCTGGTTCATTCGCATCTTCATTCTGACTGTACATATCACCTGAAAAACACCCAGACGAGGGAAAAAGTGAGACAAGATCAATACACTAAACGCAAACAACTGATTTCTGTCCGTTCCAGTCTCTCTTAAATATACACAAACACACTTAAAAAGGAAAACACTTCACTTACCAATATATTCATCAAGGTCGATGAAACCATCTCCATTTTTATCAATGTCCTCCATGGTCTCCTGCAAACAAAATGGATGGATGGATGGATGGATGGATGACATAATGAGGGTGAGTAAACAATGACAAAACATAACAGAAAAGGTATATGGAAGACATTTTTAGCATTCTGATTGTCCAGACTTACCAGCACTATAATATCCTTCATGTGGTCAAACTCCTCAGGATGAAGAAACGCTGTAAACTCTTCCTTATTGGCCCTCATGTCACCATCATGGTCAGCCATCTTGAAACGGCGCTCATCTCTAGCCATCATATGCCTGTAGTTAAAACCGTCCTCGGGATCTGCTTCATCTAAACAGACGTGCACACATCACATCAGTCTAGATTTCTAGCTATTCGAAATAAATGTGATATTTGTATTTTTCCTGACTTAAATCTGTTGTTTTGAGGACAGATTTGATTTCAATACTTTTAAAATGAGAGTTTAGCTGGTCAATCCAAAAGATCGAACTGGAAACTAGATTTAGATTTACTTGCATTTCGATTAGATTTAACCTCCGAAACATGATTAATCAATAAACGCATTATACACACCAAGGATGTAGCCGTAGGTAGCGTTCTTGTATTCCTCCCAGGAGACATAAGTGTCTGAGTTGAGATCGTGAGCTTGCCACTGCCGGTCCACATCGTCATAGATCCATCGCTTCTGAGCATGTTTGATCCACTGTTTCATCTCATCAGCGGTCACAAAGCCGTCGTGATCCTCGTCAATCTTTTCTACAATCTTACTGTAGATAGAAAGAGAGAGTGAATGATCTAGAGTATTTTCTCAAGTGAAGAGCTCATTGAAATGTGGTGCATGTGTTTTTACCCCAGTCTCTCTTTGCTCTCCTCGGGGGTGAGCTGGTCAAAGGTCTTTGCCTCCTCTTGTCCGAGAAAAGCCTCGTGGTCGTAGTCGAAGTTCTCGTCATCATCGTGCTCCTTGTTGCTGAGGGGGGCGTCGTGATGGATGCGGTCCTTCTTTTCCATGGGTTTACTGGAGGACTGAAGCACGCAGAGGCCGACCAACAACAACAGCGACAGGAGGTCCATCTTCTCGTACACTTTTTTTAACAGGGTCAAATAAGAAGAGTTAATTTGCAAAAATAGATAACTGTTTTTAAAAATGTTCAAAAAACATGTTTTCTTATCCTGCATTCCAATTAACATCAATCAAACTGCACCTGGGTTGTTTTGATTAAATAATAATAATTTTAAAAATGCAGCCCACTAACACAATAAAACACAATAACTTGATAAAAAACATGATTTATGAAAATGATTAAAGTATAACGTTATCTGTTTTTGCAAGAACAATTCTGTGTTTTTCTGTCAATATGGGGTGCTGTGTGTACATTAATGAGGAAAAAAATTAACTTAAATGATTTTAGCAAATGGCTGCAATATAACAAAGAGTGAAAAATTTAAGGGGGTCTGAATACTTTCCGTACCCACTGTATATATATATATACACACTCACAAATATATTAGTCAGACACAAAACTACCCTGATACTAGTGTAATAAAGTGTTACCAGATAACTTGTTATATATATATTTTTTTTAATTATTTCATTGTCAAATTGAATGAATGTCTCCAATATTTGGACATGCAAACATCATTTAAAGTCCTCACATTAAGCCTCATGCAAATACCCGCAACTCTCAAATGACATAAATGTAACCGCGAGGCACATCACTGTAGCGTTATATCAGAGCACATATGTATTAACCGTTTTATGTTTTGATGCAAAATTGCAACTTTACCTGGTGAATTGTGTAGCGTTTCACACCGCCCAGCTGATCTCAGTAACTCCGGATGTCAAACTAGTTCGGGAGACGCTTCCTTTGGATGGCCCTCCCAACTGACCAATCAGATTGGGCATAACGCTCAAACCTCGTTTAACGGTCCAATCAGATTGAGGATTGCACTCAGGACCGCCTGTGCAGACGTGGACTGATCCGCTTGGCGATTGGTCCACTTCAATCCAAACGTGATTATGTCATTGGTTTAGAACTGCCACGTCCTCAAGGCTCATCTTTCTACAGCCTTTTTTGTGTAATTATTTACACAAATGTAGATTTGTTAAAGTTGCTCCAAGTTCTGTGGCATTTATTTTAATACTTAAAGAAACGTAAAAAGAGAAGTGCCTTTAAACTCTAAATTGCTTGCGATAGATACTGTTTTTTCTAAATATAAGCAAATAATATAAATATAAGCCTTACAAATTTTACGTATTTTTATTTTGTCCTGCTTTAACATCATATTTTACTCCTGATAAAAATGTGAAGAAAATAAAAAGGGCACTAAAAGTATTTTACAAATATAACAGCATTAAATAAAAAATAATAGGGATAGAAATTTGAATGATTGTCCCATCAGCCTTTTCTCCAAACGACAGGTATGCATACACACAATTACTGACACACAAATTGGCACCTTTTCTGATTGGCTAACACACACAAATCACACGTTTCAGTGATACTGGTCAAGAAAGACAAAAAGCGGCAATTGTAAATGTATTTCATATTAAGGCATTTGATTATTACAGAAAGAGAGAACAAACAAAACACAGATTTGAAGATTCTATGATAATAATATACAAAATGCAGTTTCAAATTTTGCTAACATCAGCAGAAACGGAGGACACACTGACACAGTGATTACTCAGTGGCATTGGGCAACATCTTTCCCACAGCTGCCTCACGTGTTTGTTTCCTTCCATTTTCCCTTTCATTTTTCACCACGCCTCTGCCAAAGTCCAGCATGTTTCGTTTGCGTCACGAGAGTTTTGTAATGAGTGTCAGGCGGCTTGTAGCTGTGACTCCTGCGCTACTGGTGAGGCAGCAAGGGCCGCGACCTCTTTTCTGGGGGTCAGCGATGTGAAAAGTGTGTCCAGGATTCCTAAGACCTGCAGAAGCTCCTGCTGAAGTTCTGCTTCCCGACCCAACACCTCCATAAGACGCTGCAACAGCCGCTCGACTACAGGTGATTGGTGAAAAACCTGCTGATACAGATCTACACACACACACACACATTTCACATGTAGAAAACCTTTGAACAACAATACTATTTTGCAAGCAGCAGTTCCCTTCTTCATTCTCATTTGCTCACGTGCGCATGATACAATATGAAACTCACCAAGCACAATATCCCCGACCATGAGCAGAGGCCGAGAGAAGCGTGGGTCAAAGATGTGCCTGAAAAACAATAAACAAAAACACCCTCTAACTTAATTTCAGAATCATTTCATAGCAAGCCATTATAACAAGAAATAAATGCTGTGGTGTTAAATTCCTTGAATCAAGAAAATCTGGTCAGGACTCTCGTGACTCTTGTTTACGCTTACGACTGTGGCCTCCTGTTCTGGGTCACTTTTGTGTTGTGTGACCCAAACTCTCAACCTCAACACACCCCGAGAACCTGCCCAAGAATTTCCCGGAGCTTTAATCATTCCAAGAATTTTCGGTTTTGTCACAAGAATTTAATGGAATACATTTCACAGAATATTAACAGTGCTGAAATCCCACAGACTTTCAATAATACGCATATACACACTATATTTTGTCTTTATATTAAAATACAAAAATTATTATATACTACTTATACTAATTATTCAATTATTACTACTTATATTTGTGTATGTATTAATTTGCTTAGTTATATTTATTTGCAAATTTGCAATTACAATGAGGAAAATGTATGTATATACATATACAGTATATATATATATATATATACATACATACATACATATACATACACACACATAAATATATATAGTTTTTTTTTTTCTGTATTTTAATTTTCTATTTCTTTCTACCAACAAATGTCATTTTGGAAGACTTTTGCATTGTAGAGTTTTATGACAATTAAACATTTTCAGTAAATCCTCAACTCTAAAATGAGAAAAAAGATATTTAAAATGTCAATATGCATCATGGCAGTAGTTATTATATCTAAAAATTACAGTATAGCAGTAATCATCATCAGTGAGAATAATGACAACAAAACTCAAAACATGAAATGCACTTAAATGTCATAAAAACATCAAAATGCAAAAAAAAAAGTAATAATAATAAAAAATAATAATAATAACAATGTACCCAAATAAACTTTTTTGCCTTCAAAATTGCATTGTTTTATTATATTTAAATTTTAAAGTGAAATATAACCTAGTCACCCAAAAACAGTTTGAGAAATCAAAGCAAATTGGAAAATTTTGCATTCTTTGAAAATTTTGTAATCTTTCCTACGTTGATGAATTTCAAGTCCCCCAGAATCAACTTTTTTTTTATTCGGAAGTGTTCATAAATTTCCCCCTGCAACTATATATGAGCCATCATGTTTTGTATGGGAGTCTGAAGTCATAAGACTATGTGCGTGTCGGAATAAGATGCAAGGGAGTTACTCACTTGAGAAGGAAGTTGAGGATCTTGGTTAAGCTCTCTTCATTTCGTCCTGCGAGAGCATTTTTCAGAGTTCCTCTGCGTTTGAGCTCTATGATAACCGCTACGGTCACATCTGGTTTACTGGTGCGTGTCCATGTCTGTCAAACATGCATAAACATATACTGATATCTTCATCTGAACAGACATATCACATATCAAACTGCATTATATACACACGGGTGTATGTTCACCTGCAGAGCTGTGTCCAATGCTTTGGACACCTCAAAGCTTTTCAGCTGTTTGTCATATTTCCGTAGATATTGCTTCACTGGTTTACTGACCAAGAAATCATCCTAAAAGAGACATCAAAAGACTGTAAGACACAACTGAAGAAAACAATGCAGCGAAAATGAAGCACGCAAGTTCATTCAAACAGTCTCATATGAAAATATATGCCTCAGTAAACATGACTTCAAAGTAAATTCTTATTTTATGTAGATATCATTATTTATATAGCTTACATATGAATATAGCTGTAGAATAGCTATATGAGAGACCAATTTTAGCTGAAATGTTAGCAAATAAGAAATTTTAAATGATTAATTAATTGATTTATTCTGAAAAAGCAAACAAAAAAATAAAATGAAATAATAAATAAAAATGACATGTTTGGTAACAAAGTTCTTGTGAAATGTTAGCAAATTAGAAATGTAATTAATTAAAATTCACTCTGTAAAGTTGCTTTGCAACTATTTGTATCTTGAAAAGTGCTTAAAAAAATTGTAATTCATTGATTCATTCAGAAAAAGTAGATACAAAATTTAATTAAATTTAAAAAGTACAAAAAAAAATCATGTTTGGGCATAAAGTTCTTGTAAAATGTTAGCAAATAAAAAAATGTAATTAATTAATTAATTGATTTATTTATTCACTCAGAAAAAAGTAAATCAAATTAAATCAAATAATTGTTTTAATTCAAATTAAATAAAAATAGCATAAAATAAAAATCACACGTTTTGGCACAAGGTTCTTGTGAAATGCTAGCTAATAAGAAATGTAATTAAAATTAATTTATTCAATCATTCAGGAAAAAAGTAAAAAAAAAAAAAAAAGTAAAAATAAATAATCACCTGTCTGGGCACAAAGTTCTTCCCCTTGACAAAGACCTGGTATGACGGGCCCCGTCGCCTTCGACTAGTTAACGTCTCTTTGTCTTTTTTGTGTCTCCTGTGCCTGACACTCAACACACCATTGGTCATCCCCACGGCAAGCGCTTCATCATCAGGCTAAAGGAGAACCACAATAAACAACCCTTTAACTCAAGTGCAAATAAAAAAATCACATTTATAATTTTACTGTATATATATATTTATAGATTTCTTTGTGTCAATGAACTAAACATACCGCAATAGCCATACTAAGGATGGATGCATCACAGTCGAAATTATGTACAACCTTATAAGAGGAGTTATACACTTTGACGTGCCTAAAATGAAAAGCAACCAAAACAAATAAACCCAACTTTCTGCAAAAATGCACAAATAAGCACGTATAGCATTTCTTTACTATGATTCACACACCTGTCCAGTGATCCTGTGAGCAGTTTGTTGCCTACAGAACTCAGACATGCACACGTAACTGTTTTGTGATGATTCTTAAGAGAAACAAGCTCCTGTCCGCCTTTCAACAGGTCCCACACTTTCACATAACGCCCTCCTGTAACACATACACCAACTTATTTCAACCGTTTTATGGAAGAGCCACATTCAAGCTGACATAAAAGAGCACATCAGTTGAAAACTACATTAATGCACCAAGTCTACAGTATATTTCTGCATTATGATATATGTGAATAAATGGTTGCAAGGGGTTCTAAGCATTACTAATCAACCCCCAACCCCTGATTGGTTAAATTACAAGTGTTGTTCACCTGTGGACACCAGCAGGGCTTCTGACGGGTACAACAGCACACACTCCACAGGATGGCCGTGTTGCATGGTCATCACACTGCTCCCTGACCGCATGTCAAACACTTTCACTGTGTGATCATACGAACCTGCAACAGAAACGACAATCACACAAACATCAACTACCCTACAAAACATTACTTTTACAATCATATTAAATATTATACACTACCACTTAAAGGTGACATATGAAAATCTGACTTTTCCAGGTTTTAAGTGCTATAATCAGGTCCCCGGTGCATCTACTACTGAAAGAGATTAACCCAGTAATTTTGTTTTGGTAAGCCTTTTTCTGCAAGCATCTGAAAAAACGAGCACGTCTTGATTTCGCTCCCCTAGTGACGTTGCAAAGGGATCTCATTATAATATTACCACCCCTTATTCTGTAAGTTTCCACCAACTGCGCCATCATTTTGATTTCGCAAGCGACAAAGGTGTACCAGCTCTAATGCCATGGTGAAAGTTTTGGCAAAACACGCTAACTGTTCTGTCTTTGGCTGCACAGACGAGCACAGAACACTATTTAGAGTCCCAGCCTCAGAGGAGACAACAGAGCAGTGGATATATCGATTTATTTACTGTATATTGCTGCTGCCACACAGATCTAAAATAAACATGCGACTTATTTCCCAGCTGCTTACCTTCACAGACATAACCGACTGTTTTTGTAACTCGTGTGTGTTTTTAACGTAAACTTGTGTGTGAATGAGAACTTAGTTTAGTACTCAAATGCTGTGACAGCCGCTTTCTGTACATGTGCTTCGGATGTGTGCACTCAGAAAACCATATATATCTGAAGTTTAAACTCATATGGTTTAAAACGCATGATTTCAGCGCGATAAACATGATAATCAGAACCAAAACAGATGTTTTTAGCAGGTCCGAGCTGTAATGGCGCAGCTCTATTCTGGAAAAGGGGGCGGGGAGAAGCAGCTCATTTGCATTTAAAGAGACAGGCCCGAAAAACAGCGTGTTTCTGCTTCCACTCAAAATAAGCATTTTCAAAATGACATAAATGATCTGTGGAGTATTTTGAGCTGAAACTTCACAGACACATTCTGTGGACACCTGAGACTTATATTACATACTGTAAAAAGGGGCATGTCTCCTTTCATTTTGGGTGTTGGTAAGATTTTTGTGCTTTTGAAAGTCTCTTTTGCTCACCAAGGCTGCATTTATTTGATATAAAATACAGTAATATTGTGAAATATTACAATTCAAATGAATTGTTTCCTACTTTCCTATATTTAAAATGATCATTCCTGTGATGCAAAGCTGAATTTTCAGCATCATTATTCCAGTATTCACTGTAACATGATTCTTCAGAAATCATTCTAATATGTTGATTTGCTGCTCAAAAAACATTTATTATTATTATAAATGCTGAAAACAGTTTAATATTTTTGCGGAATCTGATACATTTTTTTTCAGGAATCTTTATGATTACAAAGTTCAAAATAACATTTATAGAAATTCATTATAAATGTCTTTACTGACACTAGTTGTCAATTTAATGCATCCTTGCTGAAAAAAAGCATTAATTTCTTTTTTAGAAATCTTATTATTCTTACTATTTTATTAGCTATTAATGAAATTAATAATACCTATCTATCTATAAAATTTTTCATACATTCAAACATTAAATATAGCAGGATATTTATGGAAACAATATTAAAACATGAGAAGAACGACATAATTAAAATCGGAATGTGATTTCTGTATCACCTAAGAGAATTGATAAAAAAATTCATTGTGAAAAAATTATATTTTCAAACAGTTCATTGGTCAAACAAACAGACTGCAAATCCACGCAGTCCAGCAGTTCCACAAATGTAGTTTTAACCTCTCAAGACTTGTTGCTAATGTGAAACAAAAGCATTCAGATTGGTGCAGATTTATGTGCACATTCATAGTAAATGTACAGATCTGGCTAAGCCAGAATCCAGTGAATAGAGATGTAGTGATCATCTGTGAGGTGCAGATGAGAATTAAAGCAGTTACCTGTGACAAACAGATCTGGGTTGAGTTTGCTGGGGGCGAGAGCTCTGATGTAGTCTGTGTGTTCAGTTAACGAGCTGAGCTCAACAGCACTGGGAACGTCCCACACACGGCACGACAGGTCATCAGACCCCGACACCACACGAAAGCCGTCAGACAGGAACGAGGTCATGTGTACCGCCCTGCACATAGGAGACAGCAGAAAAAACACCCTTGACTGCTGACAGAGCTGCTTTACAAGGGTGAAAGATGTGATTTGAGGGATTTAAGTTATTGAACACACTATTTTTTAGCATTTATTTCATGCCGGGTCATACTTGGTGTGTCCTTTGAACTGTCTGAGAGCCACTCGGCCGCTGATGTCAAACAGCCGGATAAGCCCCTCTTCACTTCCCGCCACTAAAAGCTTCCCGTCGCCTCTGAAGCGCCCTCCATACGCTGTATCCCGAAAACGTGTGAAGCTCCGTATGGGCTCTTGAGAGTGGGGTCCATATATGTGGATCTGATGCAGAACATTAAAATATCAGCATACTGCATGCGTGAGAGTAGAATCATGCTAGCAACAGTTCTGAAATGGGCTTAATTCTAAGGGAAAATACAAGTGAATCTCACAAAAACAAGTGCAGGCCTTATATTTTTTAACATTGTTTTTGTGCATTTTTTTAAAATGACAATTAAGCACATTTTCTCCTAAAATCATCTGCACTGTAATGCATACAAACATTTTACTTATTTGTAGCTCTGATTATTTATTATTATTAAAGGTTCTCATTATATAATTAATGTTTACTGCATTACTGTATTACTATTTACTCTATGAATAATTTTTGTTTTCATTTTTTTTATTCAAAACTATTTATTATTACTATCATAATAATTCAAATAAATTAAATGTACATATAATACACTGTATACATACTATTAAATATATTCATAGAATAAACATAACAGAATATTTATACACATAACATTAATATTATAATAACTTTATACATGAGAAAAACTTTTTAATTCTATTTACTGTATTAATAATTTTAAATTAAAATCAGCATAATTACAGGCTGTATAACAAATAAATAAATTGTGTGTGTGTATATATATATATATATATATATATATATATATATATATATATATATATATATATATATAGATAGATAGATGTATATATTCATATAATAATAGCCTATATACAGAACTGATACAATGATAAAATCATTCAGAAAAAAGCTCTATATGTCACTTTGAATAAAAGCGAAAATTAATACATGAATATGTTAATACAAAAGAAAATGAAAGAAATTGTCTTACTCTGGTGGAGGCTGTGACGGCATAATTGTGAGGTGGGAGAGGAGAGAAGTCGATCTTTGTTATAGCACCAAACTCTTTAATTTGCACAGGAGACTAAAAGACAAAATGCAGACTGTCAGTGTACATAAACACTGAAACCCTTGTAAGAAATGTTGCCCAATCAAAACACCTATATACATTTTCCTTTGGACATATACATGTGTCAACAACATCTCAAACCTTGTAATTCTTCCAGTAGAGTGTTTCCTCCGTTACTTTCTCTCCTAGTTTAGGAAGGAACGGAACTTTGGTGGGTTTAAATGAAGCCATGTCAGATATGAACACTGGTTCCCAGCTAAAGCAGGTTCAGTCTGAGGACCTGCAATATCACAACACTTCAGGTGACTCCAGCATTCACACAACACAACCAACATAAGGCAACGGCACATTATAGAAAACAAGCACAAAGCACAGGTTCCCAGACTTTAGAATTTGAATAAATTAGAACTGTCTAGATTTCAACGTGATGCCGTTTTCAAATGTTTTGGATTCATACATTTTCAGTGAATATGACATCTGGCAAACACAACATTGACAAATTACACATTTCTAAAAGTCTTTCCGGTATATTTTATATAACGTTAAATATATAAAAGACAGTCACATTGGGAAGTTATGGGAATATTTGCAGCTTGTTAAAATTGCATGCTGGACGAAACATAATATGCCCAAGATCGCGATTAAAATAAGGAATCGCTGTGTACATCTATTTCTTCATCTAATAACTCATACCTCCGTCAACCACACTTATACACTCTGACAGGAGCTTAACTCTTTTCTGAGGTTTGTTTTCAGAATCTTTTAATCTAAACATTATAAGGTACATCTTACCTTATTGTGGTTTCCACCAATTATTAAACTGATTTTTGGATTATTTTCTTTACGTTACAGACTAGAAAACATGGGCAAATTCACGTTGATTCTACAGCCACATGGAGGCCGCCATTGCGTGACGTCACATTTCCGGTTTTGAGCTAACTTTATTGCACACATGCTCCTCTACAAACTGAGAGTAACTATTTTACTGCGTTCTTTGTGAATGTTAAAACAAAGTATACATACATGTACATATACACGCAACAGCAAATTATCAAATAAGTTTTCTTCGCTTTCTTATTGATGACATTTTTCAAACAGGATGCGTCATATGATGCGATTTCAATTTTTCCTTTCTCTTTGGAGTGTTACAAGCTCTTGGTGCATAAAGAAGATCTGTAAAGTTGCAAAGACTAAAGTCTCAAATCCAAAGAGATATTCTTTATAAAAGTTAAGAGTCAGCCACGCCTACCTAAAACGGCTCGTTCTAACACGCCCCCACATATCTACGTCACTGTGTGGGAAGATTTGCATAACTCCGCTCAAATGTTCACGCAAAGAAAGAAGGTGTAACTTTGATTCTCGCTGTAGTATTGTTTTTGCTGCCACCGCCATGTTGTGGAGTCGCTGTGTGTTTCGTTGTGAAAGCGAAACTACGTTGTTTGGTCTTCCAAAAGAGGACACGACTAGAAATCAGTGGTTAAGTTGTATTTACAACACTGTTCCAGAACACTTCAACCCAAATATTCAGATGTGTGCAGCACATTTTATGGAGGATGGATGAGGACTGTTTCCTGTGAGAGTAGCCTAATGCGTCTGTGGCACAAAGGCTGCTCTATAAAGTGGGGCAGTTCCAACTTTGCAAGGACAGTCTGGCGCTTCTGACTCAGTCTGTAAGTACG
The DNA here is from genome assembly GCF_001515645.1 of Sinocyclocheilus grahami. Classification (NCBI taxonomy): domain Eukaryota; kingdom Metazoa; phylum Chordata; class Actinopteri; order Cypriniformes; family Cyprinidae; genus Sinocyclocheilus; species Sinocyclocheilus grahami. The sequence goes on along the minus strand of NW_015505201.1, from coordinate 2,791,660 downwards.
TTTTTTTATATTTAAATCCTTTGCCACTGATGATTCAAACGCGAGTTTTGGGCAGTGTAGAGTAGCACTTGTTGTTTCTCTGATCACAAATGCAGACATGGTTTTATGTTTACGAGGTGCGATACGCAACGCAACGCGTAAAAACACATTATAAGTCATTATAATCAGTAATTATGTCCCCACTGGATGCAACAAATGCCTTGTTTATAATGGGTTTTATTTATTTCTGATATCAGCCTAAACATTTTATTGTATAGGCCTACACAATGTTAAAAGAGATAGGAAACAGATATAGCCATATATCATGTCATTTTAAAGTTCAAATAAAATATAGACAGAAAGAAAGAACTATAGATAGAATGATATATATATATATATATACTGTATAGAAAAACAGATAAAACAATAGATAAATAGAACGAAAGACAGAATGATAGACAGAACGATAGAAGAACACGATACAATAAGATAGAATGATTCGATACAGTAGAATGATAGATAGATAGAACAATAGATAGATAGATAGATAGATAGATAGATAGATAGATAGATAGATAGATAGATAGATAGATAGATAGATAGATAGATAGATAGATAGAATGATAGATAGATAGAATGATAGGATAGAACGATAGAACGATAGATAGATAGATAGATAGATAGATAGATAGATAGATATGATTTGATAGAACTATACGATTTGGTAGAACAATACAATACGATAGAGCGATACGATATGATAGAATGATACGATACAATATGATACTATAGATTGATAGATAGAACAATAGATAGAATGATAGATAGAATGATAGATAGAACGCTAGAATGATAGAACGATAGATAGAACGATAGATAGATAGATAGATAGATAGATAGATATAGATAGATAGATAGATAGATAGATAGATAGACAGATCTATCTATAGAAAGAAGCAACAATAGAACAGTAGATTTTTTTAATGTTGTAAATTTCTGCTTAAATTATTATTTTAATATGTACAGAAAGTACGAATGACTTTATTTCAACATTCAATTAAACAAAAACAGAGCTGTCAAAAGGTTTTTTTGACTTGATAATTTTTTTAACTATAACCCCAATATTGTCAGAGGAAGTGTCGAGATGTACATTATATGGAAAATAATGTGTTTGTTTTTACCTTAAACCGCATAAACACATTGCATTACACCAAATACACAACATAATGCTCTTTTTAGCAACATCATATGACCCCTTTAAGAAAGTATCTTGAGCTGGAGCCTCGACACTTTACCTTATATTAAGGCACATTTTAACAAAATACAAAGGTGTATAAAACATGAAATAGTTTTCCATTATGTCAAAATCATACATCTTACAGTAAGACGTTTTTTTTTTTTTGCAATATCAGCCCAAATATTTACACATTGATTTAAAAGGGGGAAATAGATAGCCTATCATTTTACAGAAGTAGCCTACATTTCCATTTATTACTGTACATTTCTGTTTAAATTATTGTTTTGATATGTAGAGAAAGTATAATTTTCGTCAGTGAAATGTCTCCTACCAAAAATCTTGTCTTGAGCTAATTTTGACATTCAATTTGACAAAAAGGGTTGTCAAAATAAGATTCTCTGAAAAGATATATTAGGCTAATGATATCCTGAATAGATTTTGTAATTTATGTATTTATTTATTTATTTATGTTTGAACTATAACCTCAATATTGTCAGAGGAAGTGTTGAGAGGTTACAGAGGCAAATGTGTGAACAGGAATGTACAGCGTGTTTATTTGTGACCCAAATGAAAGAGTACAGCGAGAAAAATGTTTTCTTCACTTTCTTACTGATGCCATTTTTCAAACAGGGTGTATTTCCTGCAGATACAGTTTTTTACAATCATTTTGTCACCAATTTCAGAACCTTGATGTAATTTTTCAAAACTCTAGACACAAAACTCAAAACAGTCATTATTTGTAACACAGGCTGTCCAATGTACAAAACTTTGCATTATTGCGTTCATATATTTAAAGAAGCCTTGCATTTGCAGAAGCATTGGTTCAAAAAACTCATTTATTATGAAATATCATAGGAACATTACTCTAGACCACCCACACAAAAGATACCCATAGTTTCACTGTGTAGTTTTTAGTACAATCATTAAATATAAGCACATGATGCAGCTTTCATTATGGTACACATTCATACATCATTGTAATAGACTAGAGAGAAAAGTACAGACGCTGGAATCATTAAACAACATTTTAAAATTATTGATGAAATAATCAACTCACAACAGGTTTGAAAAAAAAAAAACTTTAAGAAAAAATTAGATAAGAAAAATACTACAGTAGGCATACAGTAAGTGTTGCTCACTGCACTTCTATGTTTTTATCAACCCTGTCTTGTGGATTTGGCCACAAGTTCTCATCCACATCATAATGGATGTTTTCATTAGATAAACATCTTGGAAAAAATCTTCTGGCATGGCAAATGGAGAAGAGAGACTTGTTTGTGAGGGCGCTTATTGTAAACATTCCACCTCCATATGGAGAAATTCTTCAGTCGGGTTACAGTAAGGAAAGGGGAGTACACTGTGGATGGGCCTGAAACCATGATTGCTCTCAGTGCCATCGCTATAGGAATTCTGGGCCCATTGCACTGATTTTGCTATGGGGCCCCTCAAAATCACATTCAGTGGGGGGTGGTCAGGCCCCCCATGCAGCGAACATCGTTCTGGGCTGCTCTCAACCACTGGGCTCCATGTCATGGCCAGGTTAAAGCATGCCTCATCCAAAAATATAAATGGTTTTCATCAGCTTCCAGCTCTATCACCCCCTAAAAATACATTTATTGTAGGAAAAACAAATACTGATAACAATTATATAGATTTTTGGGGGGATTTTTTCTCTCCCATCAACAGGCAACTTGAAACTGATCATACCTGAACATACTCAGTCCTCAGCTGCTTCACTTTCATAATCTAAACATTTAATATTGTTCATTATTTTCCATAAAAACTATGCTTCAAGAGTAATGCAACAGTTATGTTGCATTTTGAGCAGTTGTATCAATTGATAATTGTAATGAAATGAATAGACACTCAATTCAGATGTAATGGGCGAGTTGCATTTTGAATTAGTAATACTTTGATGTTAAGTTGTGTCATTTGGAACCGGTGATTTTAGTTCAATGAACAAAAAGTCTTTGGTTCATGCGTATTGTATCCAAGCATTTGGAAAAAGTGTTAAGTGTTTTGAAAAATGATTTTGATCAGCGGTTGTGAATTATGTGTCTAGAGTTTTGAAAAATGACATGAAGGTTCTGTTATTAGTGCAAAAATGATTGTAAAAAAACTGTAATATCTTGACTGGAGCCTGGAAACTTCACCTTATATAAATGCATATTTTGCCAATAAAATGTTGTACAAAGCATAAAAAGTGTTATAGTTTTTTAAAGTTAGATTTTATAATCCTTAGAATAAATATATACATATGTCAACTTACAGTAAAACATACAGTAAAAACATTTTCTGATATCAGCCTAAACATTTTATTGTATAGGCCTACACAATGTTAAAAGAGATAGGAAACAGATATAGCCATATATCATGTCATTTTAAAGTTCAAATAAAATATAGACAGAAAGAAAGAACTATAGATAGAATGATATATATATATATATATACTGTATAGAAAAACAGATAAAACAATAGATAAATAGAACGAAAGACAGAATGATAGACAGAACGATAGAAGAACACGATACAATAAGATAGAACGATAAGATATGATAGAATGATACAATACAATGATACGATAGATAGATAGATACGATTTGATAGAACAATATAATACGATAGAACGATAAGATATGATAGAATGATACAATACAATGATACGATAGATAGATAGATACGATTTGATAGAACAATATAATACGATAGAACGATAAGATATGATAGAATGATACAATACAATGATACGATAGATAGATAGATACGATTTGATAGAACAATATAATACGATAGAACGATAAGATATGATAGAATGATACAATACAATGATACGATAGATAGATAGATAGATAGATAGATAGATAGATAGATACGATTTGATAGAACAATACAATACGATAGAACGATAAGATATGATAGAATGATACAATACAATGATACGATAGATAGATAGATAGATAGATAGATAGATAGATAGATAGATAGATAGAAATATAGATAGATAGATAGATAGATAGATAGATAGATAGATAGATAGATAGATAGATAGATAGATAGATAGATAGATAGATAGATAGATAGATAGATAGATAGATTTTTGAACAATAACCCCAATATTGTCAGAGGAAGTGTTGAGAGGTTACAGAGGCAAATGTGTGAACAGGAATGTACAGCATGTTTATTTGTGACCCAAATGAAAGAGTACAGCGAGAAAAAAATATAGAACGATAGATACGATAGAATGACAGAAGCAACGATAGAACAGTAGATTTCCAGTTTAATTTATTATGATTTTACAGTAGTACATTTCTATTTAATGTTGTAAATTTCTGCTTAAATTATGATTTTAATATGTACAGAAAGTATGAATGAGTTTATTTCAACATTCAATTAAACAAAAACAGAGCTGTTAAAATATTTTTTTGACTTGATAATTTTTTTAACTATAACCCCAATATTGTCAGAGGAAGTGTCGAGAGGTTACAGAGGTAAATGTGTGAACAGGAATGTACAGCATGTTTATTTGTGACCCAAATGAAAGAGTACAGCGAGAAGTGACTGGCCTTATTCGGTACTTTCATGCACATGATATTTAGACAAGGGACAGGCCAATTCTGGCTTTCTAGAAATTAACAGTGCATTTGACTTTTCAGAATATGCCTTCCTCGGCATAGGCCTATGTCCTATCCTAAGTGAAACAGAAACACCAAGTTTAGCATTAATTAGTCAAATAGCATTTTTCATAGCAGAAGTACCTACGTGCCCTTTGGTGCTTTCAGAACGTGGGCACATATACAAAGGGGAGAATCACAGTCCGAGTTCCTCATAAGATAGCCAAGTTATTTAAAGTTGCGACAAAAAAAAATCAGCTTTGCACCTTTAGACTGAAAACACTTTACTGGATCAAATTGCCCCAAATTGAGTTTCAATACCCCTTTCTAATTTTAGGAATTAGTGGCACGTGTGTGAGGCAGAGAAAAGGGTGTCAAGGCAAAGAAATATGTCATTTCCATCATAATATGCACTTGAGGAAATTTCACGGCTTGGCGAGTGAATTTTAATAACACCTAATGACTGATATCTACTAAGGAAAGTGTTGCGTCTCTGACATCAGGGGGCTGCCAGAATGATGTCAGCCCTTTTCCCTTTAAAAAAAAAACTCTTACACAGGCCTATAAGGAATCGGTTTAACACGCACAGGTTCACCAACTCACAAACATACACACAATGCAATAAAACATCCATGTTTCATCTCCTGAAATACCCAAAACTGCCAGCCGCCTACACCTTGCACAGTTTCCCTCAGCGCAGCATACAGAAGTGCAGTGTTCAGTTCATTTGCAAAGCAAAGCCTGAACAGAGGAACTGCTGTACTACACATTTACACTGCCTTAACCACAGATATTTATCAGGTGTCTTATCTCCTTTAACTACATCAAATTTGGTTTCTGTCACACATTTATTTAAGGGGAAATTCAGACACGATATTTGATCTAGAATTCAGACAGACTGAGCAAGAAAGAGACTGTTCTGAATTATGACCATTTTATATATGACCATTATATAACTTTTATTTATAAGACAAAAGTGTAAGCACTCTGAATTTGGTGAAACTCGCTGAACTTTACATCTTCCTTTGATGTTTGTAACTCTCTCGCTTCCCTATTTTTCTCTCTAATAGTCTTTATATTTGCACTTGTGGTTAAAAGTCTAGTCATGTCCTGGTTGACTGATTTTGATCGAAGACAAGAACAAAATTCTTGCAAGAACAAAACGTAACAAATTTTCTTATCTCAGATTCTTCTTCCAACCCATTACATGTTCTCTCTTGTTCCTGATTGAAGCTAAAACAGACATAACTGAGATAGTTCAGGCTCTGGAATGCATCCAACAGATGTTGTTATTTTTCAGTTACTGATTAGAAAAAGAATGAAAAAGATACTCCAAGTAACAAAGAGCAGCTATGCACACAATGTTTATAATCGAATAAAGCTGATAGTGTTGCGTTCTCCTTAAAATATGCAATTTATTAAAAATGAATATCTCAAAGGCAAGTGTTATTGAATATATAGCAAATATAAAGTGTCGTTTTGAAGATACTGTAAATGCTTTGAAGATAAAAGATAACAGAATGATCAAAAATGGGATTGAATTAACAATCCGTGACAGCTGCAATATAGAGCTATAATCAACATAATGATTAAAACATTTCTTTCAATAGATTCTAGTCTTTATTGTGACAAAATAAGTTTAAAATATTGCTTCTTAATAAAAGAAAATTCATTTTGACACTGCAATATATACTATGCTTTAACAGCATAGTAAATATTATAAGGGGAGAGATGTGTTTCCTCATTTTTAAGGGACTTTATGATTCACTTTGTTTTGTTAACCCATAGTATAGTAGGCTTTAGATATTTCAGCAGTTTATAGAATGTAAAATTACATGGGCATGTAATCATCAGACTGCACTGAAATTGCTAGTAAATTTCACAGTTAATTACAGCGGATACAGCAAGTAACATATTAAATTAAAAGTGAAATTTTGATGTAGAAGGACTGAAATAGTATTTACACACTCCAGTCTGGGCTATAACTACTGCGTCTATAAGACACCTGCTCTCAAATAATCTTTATTTACTATTTACTTTTTTTTAAGTACAGGGGAAACAATCGTTCATTTATCCAAAGAGCCTACTATACTATATCCTACTACTGTTAAGATCGCACAATTCTAACTTATGAAACTGGTCTATAATAAGAGTGATGACAGAGAGGGGAAAAGAGCCCATCTCTTAGTAATTCAGCAATCGTAATTTTAACACGTGTTTATTCTGAGCTCGAGGGGAACTCGTTCTAAGAATCCGCGGACATTTGCCATCGGGTTACGTGTTATCGTGTGGTGGGAATGTGTGGAATAAAAGCGCGCACAGGCACAGACCCCACGAGAGGACGCGACGCGCCGCGCGCAATCACACTTCAGAGTCTTCTGCGCTGAATTTGACGCAACAGCAGCGAAGGTAAGTCATGCATTACGATCTAAACATCTGCACAACCAACTCAGTTCACTTTAATCCCATCATTTTCATTTTAAGTACAGATTAGATGTATTTAAAAGTATATAT
>NW_015505201.1:2755205-2781750 GCF_001515645.1 Sinocyclocheilus grahami | reverse complement strand
TATTTATATACATATATATCTGTATATATATATATATATATATATATATATATATATATATGTATATGTATATGTATACACAGTATAGGCTATATATATTGCCAAATCTTGACATTCTACAAACAGTTTCATGGGATTATATTAATCTGGAGATGTAGAATATCTGTACTTTTAAAAATATTAACTTAATTTGGAACATTTAAATGAACTGCAATAACTAAATTACAAAGATACTAATTAAAATAAAACATAGAAAATGCCTATTATGCCTTTATACATTCCTTTAAATTAATATATTAATACAAATATTGAAAATCTAAATGTTTAATCTTTTCATTTTTGGTCCATGGCCATCTGTAAATGCCCTACTTTTAATACTGGCAATTAATAATTATTGTATATTTTTATGATGACTGGTATTTTTACAATTAATATAGATTAATGTTCAGTACGCTATAATGTTCATGCTACAATAATTATCAATGTTCAATGCTACATTATTTTTTTTATTAATGTATTAAGCTGCTTATATTCACTTTTTTTTGTATTTTACTTTTGCTCAGAGAAAGTGACTAATAAATCAATCAAGATTTTCATATTAAGTATGCAATTTTTGTGTTTCTTTCACCAGATGGTTTGGTTGATAAGGTTCATCCTTCTCTTCTGTTTGTGCATAATGAGGATGTCCGCACTTAACTCTTTCCCTGAGAAATGTGAGTGTACTGACCACATCATTATTTAAGCATGAGTACACACACACACATACACACTGTTTTTATATCATAGTGGGGAGTCCCCCGCTACTGGGTTTTTACCCAGAAAAGTATTTACTGAACATATAATATAATATATTTATTTATTTATTTTATAAATAATATTGAAGATGGTCAAAATGTAGTTGACTGGTTTTACTACCATTTCACAGACATTTAGTCTCCACAAACACACACATTCTGGCACTCATTCTGTGTTCTGGATTGTTTCTCTTTATGCAGTTGAAATTGCTGAGAGACACGCATCCGTTACCCTGACCTGTAGAACAGATAAAGACATAATCACATGGAGACGTGAGGACGCAAATAGCATAGAGAACATATCGCAATCAGAATTTGAAATCCTCAGTGGGCGGGATTTGACCGTGATTGACCTGCAGGAAGACCTAACAGGGAATTACACCTGCTGGAGTGATTCAGGTCTTGAAGACTACACCTATCTCCTGCTCGACAAGTCTAAAGAAACTACAGGTGGGAAAATCTGCTGAACATCCTCTATCTAACATTCCTACTAAGCAATCACTTTTTATGGTTAGCAATAGTGCTTGACGTATGATTGATTAATGTTTGCCATACACTCTTAAAAATAAAGGCTGCATATGTTATTTATATATTATATATTTCACAGAATATATTATATATATATATATACAGTATATATATATATATATATATAATATTTATATATTTTATATATATTATATTTATACATTTTATAGACATATATTATATATTTTATATACATATATTATATATTTCACAGAAATGCCATAGATTAACCATTTTTGGTTCCCCAAAGAATCAGTGAACAGTTTCTAAAAGAACTATTTTTCGTTAACTCTTAAAAATAAAGCGTTTTCTTGCAGTGATGCCAAAAAACAAGGATTTTTAGTTCCCCAAAGATCCTTTCAGTGAACATTTCCTGAAAGAACCATTTTTTCATAGTGTAAGGAATGTTTTAATGATCTTTTTCACTATAAAGAACCTTTATGGGTGTTGAAAGTTCTTCATGGAACCATAAATACAAATAAAGATCCTTTATTTTGAAGCATGTCGTGTGAAGAACATTTCAATAATCTAAGTCTAATCTTTGAATGTTCTTCACTAAACCACATATCTTTATGAAGAACAAGAATCTTTATTTTTAAGAGTGTATTATGGGAACATCATCCTAAAACCCAAAAAAGGATGTTAATCTTACAAAGATGTGGCATCCTGATATTTAATAACCATGGCCCATCCGATATTACATTAATACATTACATATTAAAACACTGTCCACAATGTTTTAAACCGCAAAACCACAGTATTTTACTAATAGCTGAATGAGAAGCTGTGCATACAGAGTTAGGAAGACATAGCCAAATAAAATGTGTACAATTAAGCAGTAAATGAGTCCATAAAATCCTTTATCTAATTTTACAAAAGTCACTTATTTAACTGTAAACTCACACTCTAGATTAGTGATTCTCACTAATGGTGTCCTCACAGTTCCAAACAGCAGGAAAAAAACATGCTAGACGCAAATAATAAATACAACTAACCATATAATCATGCATATCAAACAAGGAGAAAATTCTTTCCACACTCTTAAAAATTAAGGTTCCAAAGGGGTGTTTTCACAGCGATGGCTTAGAGGAACAATTTTTGGTTCCTCACAGATCCTTCCAGTGTCTAGTGTCCAGTGTCTTCCATAATCGAACTTTTTTCCATTATAAAGAACCTTTTGTGGAATGGAAAGATTCCATGGATGTTAAAGGTTCTTCATGGAACCGCTGATGTCAATAAAGAACCTTTATTTTTAAGATCTTTTGTTGTTGTCATCAAAGGCTGCATCCAAACAAATTCTACAATATTTTGTGCAAATTCTTCTGTTAGTGTGTAGAATATTGTGTTTTAGAACCTTTATTTTTAATAGCATAGATGTGATGTTATCGACAGTTTGAAACTAGTTTCCTTAAAAAGTGACTTCATAAAAAAGCTGCCTGTTGAGTCATTCATTGTCTAGGCCACAAAGCAGGAAGGCAGTTACTTTCGGTCAGAGTATTCAAGCTTTGTCTGTTCAGTGTCAGGCTCAGCTTTTCAGTGTATTTCTTTCTTCCTTTTCAGCTTTTAATATTAACTGCACAGCTGAGACGTTTTCCTGCACTGAAAAAATCAAATGTGCCTGGATCCCAAATGATTTTACAGATGAATTTGCTTTCAGACTTCGCAATACAAGGTATATAGACACGCCCACAGATACATTAAGCTTATTTTATCATTGACTCAAAGACGCATGCTTATTGTATCTATTTAGGGATAATGGAGACTGGGTGTCACAGCCTGTGGGTGGGGTATTTTTTCTCCCACATTCCACCAATTCATACTCTGAAGAGTCCGAGCAGCTGCTGATAACAGGGGAGGCGGCTTCTGCATGCTGCTATATGAAAACTGAATACAGCTTCTACCTACGAGACATTGGTGAGTATGTGGGCTAAAGGGAATTCTGTCATCATTTACTCACACTCAAGTTGTGAGTGAAAGAAATTAGTTTCTTTCATCTGTTGAACACAAAAGAAGATATTTTGAAGAATATTGGTTGACGTTGAGGTTGAGAAACAGTTGACGGTAACCACTGACTTCCATAGTATGGAGGGAAATAAAACACAATTGAGGTCACTGGCTACCAGTAACTATTTGGCTACCAACATTCTTTAAAATAAGAAGAATGAAACTCATGCAGGTTTGGAACAACTTGTGGGTGAGTAAATTATGACCGAATTCAAATTTTTGGGTAAACTATCCATTTAATGCAGTTTATGCTACTCTGCTGATTAGATTAGTAAGTTTATATGTATATATATACAGTATATATATATATATATATATAATATTTATATATTTTATATATATTATATTTATACATTTTATAGACATATATTATATATTTTATATACATATATTATATATTTCACAGAAATGCCATAGATTAACCATTTTTGGTTCCCCAAAGAATCAGTGAACAGTTTCTAAAAGAACTATTTTTCGTTAACTCTTAAAAATAAAGCGTTTTCTTGCAGTGATGCCATAAAACAAGGATTTTTAGTTCCCCAAAGATCCTTTCAGTGAACATTTCCTGAAAGAACCATTTTTTCATAGTGTAAGGAATGTTTTAATAATCTTTTTCACTATAAAGAACCTTTATGGGTGTTGAAAGTTCTTCATGGAACCATAAATACAAATAAAGATCCTTTATTTTGAAGCATGTAGTGTGAAGAACATTTCAATAATCTAAGTCTAATCTTTGAATGTTCTTCACTAAACCACATATCTTTATGAAGAACAAGAATCTTTATTTTTAAGAGTGTATTATGGGAACATCATCCTAAAACCCAAAAAAGGATGTTAATCTTACAAAGATGTGGCATCCTGATATTTAATAACCATGGCCCATCCGATATTACATTAATACATTACATATTAAAACACTGTCCACAATGTTTTAAACCGCAAAACCACAGTATTTTACTAATAGCTGAATGAGAAGCTGTGCATACAGAGTTAGGAAGACATAGCCAAATAAAATGTGTACAATTAAGCAGTAAATGAGTCCATAAAATCCTTTATCTAATTTTACAAAAGTCACTTATTTAACTGTAAACTCACACTCTAGATTAGTGATTCTCACTAATGGTGTCCTCACAGTTCCAAACAGCAGGAAAAAAACATGCTAGACGCAAATAATAAATACAACTAACCATATAATCATGCATATCAAACAAGGAGAAAATTCTTTCCACACTCTTAAAAATTAAGGTTCCAAAGGGGTGTTTTCACAGCGATGGCTTAGAGGAACAATTTTTGGTTCCTCACAGATCCTTCCAGTGTCTAGTGTCCAGTGTCTTCCATAATCGAACTTTTTTCCATTATAAAGAACCTTTTGTGGAATGGAAAGATTCCATGGATGTTAAAGGTTCTTCATGGAACCGCTGATGTCAATAAAGAACCTTTATTTTTAAGATCTTTTGTTGTTGTCATCAAAGGCTGCATCCAAACAAATTCTACAATATTTTGTGCAAATTCTTCTGTTAGTGTGTAGAATATTGTGTTTTAGAACCTTTATTTTTAATAGCATAGATGTGATGTTATCGACAGTTTGAAACTAGTTTCCTTAAAAAGTGACTTCATAAAAAAGCTGCCTGTTGAGTCATTCATTGTCTAGGCCACAAAGCAGGAAGGCAGTTACTTTCGGTCAGAGTATTCAAGCTTTGTCTGTTCAGTGTCAGGCTCAGCTTTTCAGTGTATTTCTTTCTTCCTTTTCAGCTTTTAATATTAACTGCACAGCTGAGACGTTTTCCTGCACTGAAAAAATCAAATGTGCCTGGATCCCAAATGATTTTACAGATGAATTTGCTTTCAGACTTCGCAATACAAGGTATATAGACACGCCCACAGATACATTAAGCTTATTTTATCATTGACTCAAAGACGCATGCTTATTGTATCTATTTAGGGATAATGGAGACTGGGTGTCACAGCCTGTGGGTGGGGTATTTTTTCTCCCACATTCCACCAATTCATACTCTGAAGAGTCCGAGCAGCTGCTGATAACAGGGGAGGCGGCTTCTGCATGCTGCTATATGAAAACTGAATACAGCTTCTACCTACGAGACATTGGTGAGTATGTGGGCTAAAGGGAATTCTGTCATCATTTACTCACACTCAAGTTGTGAGTGAAAGAAATTAGTTTCTTTCATCTGTTGAACACAAAAGAAGATATTTTGAAGAATATTGGTTGACGTTGAGGTTGAGAAACAGTTGACGGTAACCACTGACTTCCATAGTATGGAGGGAAATAAAACACAATTGAGGTCACTGGCTACCAGTAACTATTTGGCTACCAACATTCTTTAAAATAAGAAGAATGAAACTCATGCAGGTTTGGAACAACTTGTGGGTGAGTAAATTATGACCGAATTCAAATTTTTGGGTAAACTATCCATTTAATGCAGTTTATGCTACTCTGCTGATTAGATTAGTAAGTTAGTTAAAATATAAATAAAACAGGCTCTTTTCACACTTGGCTCTATTTCACACAAAGCTCAAATCTACACTCGGATCAGACTATACTTGAATTCTGAAGTCAAATGTAAAAAAAAAAAGTCATTTTAAGTTTGCTGAGGACCTCTAGTGGGCCCCGGCTCCCGAGTTAAAAACCACTGTTCTAAAGCACATCATCACTAGCTGCGCTTCCATTACCCTTCAAATTGCGCAAATTGAAATTGCTAATTGAAAATTCACAAAAAACGCCCATATATCACAAAAACGTTTTTATGCTCGCACGAGGTGGTTTTTCAGGCAATTCGAAAAAGGAATATTTCGCAAAACTTCAATGGAAACGTTTTTTTCCCCGTATTAACAGGTCACATGGCGTACATAAAAAGTCATAGCCTAGTGTAGCCAAAATACGTCAAAATCCATGCCATGACTTGTCGCAAGAGGAAAAAATTATGATTTAGTCGCATAAAATTGGTTAATGGAAACGCCGTCATTTCGCAATACTTTTTTATCGACATTTATAAAATATCGCCAAAGTTTTGCGCAAATCTGTAATTGGAAACGTGCCTACTGATTGAATATGTTTTCTCTGTTTTTCCTAGTTAAGCCAGCAAATCCAAACATTTCAATCTGCACTATAAAAAATGAGGGGAGTGACAATCAAATCGTAGAATTGGAGGTGGAGCCTCCCTCGACCTGGCCTCAGCCCCACAGTTTCTTTCCTCTGAAGCATCAGATCGAGTATGAGATACGACACAATGGCGAGGTATGACATTCTCTTTGCACACACAAACGGTTCACCGAAAATGGAATGAAAATTACATCTTTCTTCCATGGAGAAGTTTATCATAATATTGACTTTAAATGGGGAACATGCTGTCAAGCTCCGAAAAAAATCCAAAGAAAAAACCCTAGACGTAAAAAAAAAATAAAAATTAGTCCATGTTACATAAGACATTTAAGGCCGCTGGATTTGTGTGGGGAACAGACTGAAATCTCAAGTCATTACTTGCAGAAAGTCATCATTTTTATGTCCCTTTAAGAAAGTTGCTGTAATTAATTCTCTTGTTTCCTGCTTCTGTATCTTCACAGCTAAAGACTAAAGAATGGGAGGAGGGGTCAAAGGTCAAAGTTCAGGGTTCCATCACAAAACTAAGGGTCCGCTGCAGAGACCTGCTGCTCCTCTCTCAGTGGAGCGAGTGGAGCGAGTGGAAAAACGTAAACTAGCAATTTTAAACTTCCTCCTGAACCCTTTATTTATATCTCCTGTCCCATTTTCCAAATCCTTATTTATTCTTTGTATATGTGTTGATGAATGAATGATCATGTCGTTGGTTACATATGACTGTTACGTGCTTGTATGTACCATGTCTGTGTCCTATTAAAAAACATTGCTCCTCTGTTCTGTCTCTCGATTCCTTCAGATTAAGCAGTTGCGATCATGTTGTCGCATGGGAATTACAATGAAATGGTGATTTTTGTGCAAACATGTTAAAAACACTTCAACGTACTTCCTCATGTTGGCAGCATGATTAGAGAGGAGCTTTTTTCATTTACAAATAACATGCAATTACAATTAATATGTACTGCAGATGTACTAAAAAAAATGTATATATATATATATATATATATATATATATATATATATATATATATATATACACATACATATATAATTTATATATAAAGCAATGACATATGTCTGAGTGAAACATGATATTCAACAAGAAAATGTAGAATGGGAGTGTATTTTATTCATTAGGAACTGATGAACTGGTTTTGGAGTATTTGTAATATTTAGCTGTTCCCAGCTCACTTGAAATGAATCACTTACTCTTAAAATATGAAATATATTACCATAGGATGTGATTGCCTAGAGCAGCCAGACATTGATTGGTCTTGCAGTGGGAAATCAAAACCTTGCTGTTCACCTGCCAAAACAAAGCATCCACTCCACATGATTAAGTTACTAAGTAATAACAACAAGTACATCTGAAAAAGATTTAGTGTAAAGTGTGAACCTGAACAGGGTATCCTTCATTTTCAAGCCTTTCTTGGGGGTCAAAGTAAATCACCTTCCACCAGCACAGGAAATCAAACTCATCTACTAAGCTCAACTCCTGTAGTCGAGACTTCTTAGCACACTTCAGAAATGTTTTGTGATCACTGGCGAGGAATAGCTATGAGGAATCCAACAGACTGCATGCTGAGACTTGGGAACTCAGTAATTACATAAAACTGTGTACATGCCATTTGCTTGTTTACCTCTCCGGCAAAGCCTGCGGTCGTTCTCAGGGCAAAACTTTGATCGTATCTGAGCACCTCTCCATCTGAGGTCCTATCAACACTGAATCACAGACCACAGATGATAAAACAGATCAGCCACTATGTTTGTGCGATTGAGTGAGTTTAAACGTGCATGTGCAATACCTTGTAATGATAAAGGCGTTTCTAACACAAGGGGTCATGCTGTGGGCTCCGCCTACTTGGAGGGGCCCGAGAAGGTGGGGGACTGAATTTGAGTCAGACTGTGATGTGATACAACTGCTGTCGGCAATGATGCTGAGGACACAGGAGCCACGCTGCTCGTGCTCTCCACCTCCAGAGTTCACCAGCATGACTGTGTCTCCAAAGTGCAAAAAGCCATCCTGCGACACTGATAGACTCACCTAAACAAAAAACAGAATCAGTCTCACATGCAGCAGACACAAAAACATTTTTTAGCACCGCTGCACTACATAAGTTGTAAGTAAAACTAAGATTATTGGGGGGTAAATTGATCAAAAGTGACTGAAGATATTTATAATGTTGCAAAATATTTCAATTTTATATAAATGTTGGGGGGGGGGGGGGGGATTAATCAACCAATTTCAGCACCAATTTTCAAATCCCATACGACCAAAAATATATATTTCTGGCAAAAAATAAATAATGAATTAATTCAATGCTACAGTATATATTCAGTTTCAGCGTTCATATACAAAAATTTATTTCAAAATGTATTTCAGGGTCAAGAAAATACATCTGTGAATAGAATTCAAAACTATATTTACAGTATAAATATATTTTTTAATTTTTTTAATGTTCCTTGCTGATTTTTATTCCTTTTTCCCCCTATTTTACGACTTGTTGGTGTGTTTTATGTTCACGTGCTATAGTATAGACAACAAATAGGTTTTCTTAAAATGTGACATGTGAATGTTTTTTCTTGGACTGAAATATATGGAACGCAAAGTATATTTTAATATTACATTTTTAAGATGTTTAAATAAATGTTTTATATATATATATATATATATATATGCACAGTATATGTCCAAATGAACATTATTTTAATATTTTATCTGATATCTTGCAACATTGTTGAAAATTATTAGAAAAAAAATACTTACTGGTTTCAGGATGTTTTGTCTCAGATCTCCTTCTTTCTGAACAGTGAGTTGGCCTCTGTCTTTTTGCAGGATGAAGTTCTTGAGAGTTTCCTGCAGAGACACTGCTCATTACTCACTTGTTCTCTTGCGTTCATCGTCTGGACTTCACACCAACAAACATGAGATGCGTCAGAACAACAAACCTCTTCTAAAGTCACGTCTTCTTTCCAGTTGCCCACACGGACGCGCGGATTATAGGTCCGGACATGAGCCATTTCACAGCCGCCGTAAAGCCAGCCAGACAGATAATTGGGAAAATGTAATTTATAACGCAAAAGGAAACTAAACGCGCCTACTGCAGCCTGCAGGCAAGAACTGTTACCATGGACGCTTAACAACAAATGTGAGCTACTGCGCTTGCGTGTGTTACGTTTCCAAGGTAACAAGTTCGTCCTTTTGCCGTCAGTAAAATTTTTTTACAGTCGCGATTTAAAAAAAAAAAAAGTTTTGTGCATTTAAAAATGATTTGAAAATTAACTTCAAAGCAACTGAAAAAAATAATGCCTTAAAACTCGAAATGAATATTAAAAGTAACATTTAATTAGGCTATATATTAAGTTGATTTACCCCCTTTTTAATTTAATTTGTTGTAATTACATTTTAAATGCAGTACGTTTAAATAATAATTTTAATTACAAATGAATTATTTTAAATACATATTTTAGTAACACCTCCCTTTTTTATGTAACATTTAATCAACAATACTGGCGTCCTGCAGTAATACATCAACTAATTTACCTTCAGATTAATTTGCTAATTGTAATTTATTAAGGTTTCTAGGAGTTGACTGGCTTAATCTCAATGTTCACTGGTGTTCCCAAAGTATATGGCATTGAGGTGAATATCTTCCAATAAAAACTAATTGAAAATGTATACATAATAGGCTGAATTCATAGAAATTCCTTGATTAAATGAACACATCAGTCAAACACACACAAATGAGCAAAAAATCAATTATGAGAAATGATCAAACAATCATCATTCAATAAGTCTCTTCATATTAATATCTTTTATATGAAACTGGCTTTTCTAATTAAATTAGCTCACTCTTCAAAGTTTCACTGGAATCAATTTGTGTGCGATCTCTATAATGAATTTTGTTGCATTATCAAATATGAAACCAAATCACTTTCACAATACTGTATGTATGCAGAGAGAAAAAGGCAGTGGAGGTTTTAGATAAACTACATTAGAAGGAAGCCTCATTTGAGATTGAGAGACTGTGTGTAAGTGCAGTAAAGTGCTTTCACGTCAATAACGGAACTGACAGATCATAAATAGATAATACACGTTTATTAGAGCTGTGCTCTGAAATATTAAAACTGCATTGGGAAAAGCAGCATGCAGCAGTGTGCCAAAGCATTGATGATATGTGACCCTGTCTGTGAAATCAAGGCTAAAGTCTCCAAATTCAATTATGAGATAACAAGCATCAAAGTTTGATTTCAACCATTAATTTCAATCTTTGACATGGCCATATCAGCCAATATTAAAGATATAAAGGTTATATTTTCACAATGTTCTACATCATCATCTGAAGGATGATTTTATGTAGAAAACAGTAAATCACAAAAAATGACTTTAGCTGGGTTTACACAGGCAGGGTCACATATTATTAAAGAAACCTCTCACTCCAATCACTGTCATGATGATCCACCTGCTTCCTATGCTTGTTTAACTGGCTGAAAATATGACACACAAGACACAATCCCATCGAATAACCAAAACCAGCTTTATGAAGAGACAGAGGTACATTTTCACAGTCAGAGAAAAATCCCAATCCAGAAATGCATGTGTTTATACAATCATGGAATGAAAAACAAGAATGATTCTGAGGAGAAATGCATAGGCTATTTCTACAAGAGGAACACAAAAATATCAATCAAAATCATGTCAAAAGTCAAACCTTTTCCCACATAGCCTCCTTAAAATAGGACATCTCATTCAATTGTCATCACAATACAGTATTCAGCTGTTGAAAGCATTGTCAAGGCTTACTATGCATTTGCTAAGTTGGTCTGAGCGGCTGTCAGCACTTTGCTTGTTTTTGTAGGTGATTGCAAATCTGATCATTTAGAAAAGTAATTGATTGAGGTCTCATTCATTCTGTAGTGTGTAGCGCAAGATGAATTACAATAGCGATCAGAGATCAAACTGCATGTAAAAATCCCAATTGGCAACCCTTTTTACCTGAGCAAATCACTCATTAATCAGCTGAAGCAGACAGAAGTAGGACTCCGAAAGCTTCAGGCTCAATAAAAGAGGACAAACGCTCCTTCCTCTCGGTCTCTCCCCTCCCTCACTCACTCAGTCCCATCACAGCCCATTAAAAGTTTAGTGCTGTTGTTCAGCAAATTGAAAATGTGTGCCGGTATTGATCCACCATCATCATGCATCCATTCTGGATCTCTGGAGGCTCGTTTTCCTTTTCTTTTAAGCTTTTGTGAGGCAGGATATTACGTTTTGTAGCACTATTTTGGTAGTGATCGAGTTCCCCACAAATTCAAACGAAAACAAGAGATTCATATCTATCACACGTCAGCATTTCCTCCAAATACGGGGACATTTAGCAGATTTAAAGGGCAGTTGCATGTAAATTTGCAACTAATAATGGATTTTCCAAGCATTTAAATGGAGAGAGAGCATAGGTGCGCAAGAGTGTGCAAAACATGTGCCGCTGTGCGAGCAAGTGGATGCCGTCTCAGGTTTCAGCAGAATTACATTAGACTAATGGGAACTCCCCAATATCCGTCAACAAAGAGGGCATACCGGAATGTCCACAAGCCATAAACTGCAGAATAAGCGTTTAACTGAAAACCTGCTTAAAATCAAACAAAACTAAAGGTAGGGAAACTCCAAAAAGGCCCACTGAAGGTTTCAGGAAATGCAGTCTATTTTGCATAGGTTTTACACTGGGACAGTCTGCCATGCTTCTCGAATTAGGTTCATGAAGAATTCATGCATTCATTAAAATCTTGATAATATTATCTAATAAACACATATTGTACCATTCAATGTAGCCTCAGGCGTGTCATGTGACTGTATGGACGTTACGCGGTGCTGACTGGAATGACGATGATGAGGATGAGGATGATGGTGGCAGTGATGCTGAGGGCAGCGATGCGGTACGCCTGGTTCCTGCTACAACGGGTGTACGACTGCGAACGCCGCAGGAGCGTGTCGGAGGCCGGCGTGTAAATCTCATCCGTCCAGAACTCCAAAGACTCAGGGGCCTGCAAAATGTATATAGAAAATAGTTGAGTACTGTAAGTGCCGGTTTATCTGCATTAATATACGCTTTGCACAGTTTCATCATCTGTTTTCTTTCCTGTTCTGTTAAGATTGATTTAATGATTCGGTTCCCAAAGAACCCAATGATGTTTATGAAAAACAATAAAGATAAATTTGAAAATAACCAGTATTATCCCAGATTAAAGAAATAGTTCACACAAACATTCAAATTTGCTGAAAATGTACACCCTCAGGCAGTCCAAGATTAGGTAGAGTTTCTTTCTTCATCAGAACAGATTTGGAGAAATTTAGCATTACATCACTTGCTCACCAATGGATCCTCTGCAGTTAATGGGTGCCGTCAGATTAATGAGAGTCCAAACAGCTGATAAAAACATCACAATAATCCACACGACTAAAGTCCATCAGTTAACAAATTATAAAGTGAACAGTTGCTTCTGGCCAATTGATAACACTTCCTCCAGTGAAAAAGTCCATAACCTGTTGTCCTCTTACATCAAAATCCACTGACATATTTGTTTAGAACTGTTTACCCTTGTAATTGGTGCTTGATCTGTGCATATTTCTCTCCTGATTAAGATGAGAAAATTTTTCATTGGAATAAGTGGCATTATAGATTAATTTTAAAAAATGAATTTGAATTAAAAAATGAATTTGAATTAAAAAACATCTTGACTGATTTGTTTACTAAAAGTCATGTGGATTACTTGTGGATTATTATGATGTTTTTATCAGGCTCTTGATCAGGTGAACTGTTCCTTTAACACAGATTTACAAAACATGTTATGCAAACCTCATCAAAACCTAAGCACTTTTTAGAAAACTATATTGCCATCCAATATAAAAAAAATTATTCTAGTTTAGGTCAATTTGACCCCAGCAAAAATACACTGTAGAAAAATACAGATTCTTGAGGTGACAATGTTTTCACTCAAAACATTACATTTGGAGGTGTCACCTGAAGATCCAGCGGTGTTAAGTCTGATTGGCTCCAGGTCACTTTGGGGCGTTCAGTCACATGGGTAGTGCTATGGACAGATGTGCGGCGTGGTGCATTGTGGGTCTCAGGTGGCATGAGGTGAAAACCCGTCACTTCCTGCACTACAGAGCCCTCTCTTTTATGCACTCCACCTAAATGATCTGACTGAGAAGCCAAACAAGGTTTATTTTATGACAAAGTATTCATCCTTATATCTATACATAAGGTCAAAATCAAACTACATGTATGTTCTAATTCTGTATTCTATATTAATACAATATTACAACTGGATGATGATGAGATCAGATGTCTGTGTGGAGCACTGGCTGTTGTCAGACTCCTTGTGCAAACAAAAATCTCACTGAATTATTACAATTAATGGCAAAATGAATGTTTGGAAATGTAAACTGATATTTCTCACTGACACACTACAGCAAAAGATAGAAATAACTGACTTAAAACCATTTTAGGCTGGTGAAAATAATAGTGTTCTAATCATTTTGGCCACCACTGTATATATTTCTTATCCTGTTACCTTAACAGACTGTATGTGTGGCTCCTTGCTGAAGCTGATGCTCCACTCTCTGGGGGCTTCTGATCCGCTGCTCTCTGTGTGGCTCCTGGAGGTCCTGCGCACAAACAGCCGTCTGCGTTTCGCTGCTGCCTCGTTGATGCCCTCTGCCACTAAATTGGTCCTCGGGGAGCCCTGCTGTTGCTGTAGGCTAGGTCGTGGTGTGAGCTGTGGCTGTATGTGCATTTGATGCACATGTGGGCATGCAACTTGCTCCCGCTCTTCCAGACGGTTCAGCGTGGAGAGCACGAGGGCCAGCTTCTCACGTAGCTCTGCGATCGGCTCTAGGTGTTGCTCCAGCTCCGTGACCCGTTGGAGCAGGCGCCCCACGCCCCATCTCACGCCCTCCTCAGGTGCCTCCAAGGAGTGAAACAACCTCCGTAACTTTCCCAAACGTTCACGCCTCTCTGGCAGCCCGGCCCCGCCCCCTTCCTGGGCCCCGCCTCCTTCCCCTGGCAGCACTGCCATGGAGCCACACATGCTAATGTCGTCTAGAAAACGGAAGATGGCGCTGATGTCGTCCTCGCCGATGTCAGGGTTGTCGATGGAGAGTTTATCGGCAAGCATGAGGCTTCGTAAAGCGCGCCGATCTGCAGGCTCCGTTTGGGTGCCTGTGCTAACCATGCCGTCAATGCTCGGTGACCAATCATACCATGTGTCCAAACTCATGCCACTCAGTCGCTTGAAGGTATCCCGCACCGAATTGACGATGCGAGGATCAAAACCGGGAATGTCGAAGCTTGATCCGTCAATGCTAAGTTGAACAGATCCTGGCTTTCGTAATCCAGATTTCTCTATGACAGACCGCTCTGATCTGGGTTTCTGCAACCCGGTCGTTTCCGGCTCAGGTCTTTCGTCCGCCGTCCTGCTGTCAATGTCCAAGCTGTGGCTTTTGATTTGAAGAGCAGGGGTTTGGTGCTTTTCACTGGAGACCGAAGGGCCGAAGTAGGTGGAAGTCTGGAGCTCATCCAAACTCTCGTGCTTCGCCTGACGCCACTGAGTCTGAGGGTCATAGGGGTTCGAGGCATCTTCATACGATTGCGAGTCGGCCATGTGTGTATCCGGTTCAGGTGCGTTCGAATGAGCGTACAAATGATCATGCGCATGTGATGCTGGGTTGTGCTGGTCGTTTGCGTATATTGCAGGGTCTGGATAAGGGTTTTTTTTGGGAGCGTAAAGCAGGTCCTCACTATCCGATCTTGGTCCATCTGGGCTTTGGCCCTGGGTCCATTGGCCGTCGCCTTCCACGGATATGAGTGGAATTTTTTGGAGCCCTTTAAAGGCACTCCTCTTCTGGGAGCAGGAACGAGCGACGCGGGTTCCCTGATTGGTCGCCGGCGGCTTGCCAGCCTCCTGATTGACCATGTCAACGGAAATGTCCCCAGAATGCGTGTTCTGCATGCTGTCCCGGTTGTGCATGTGTGAGTGAGGCTGAGCGACCAACGCGGAGGTGGTGTGAGCGTGTGAAGCCTCTGTGTTATGACTGAACGCTTCACAAGGGAGGTTCTCATATTTACAGTCCTCAGAGGCGGTGCCTCCTCCTGTGACGGGTAAGGCGGCCGGCCAGTCATAATGCACAAATCCCTTCCCACAGACCTGACAGGGCGTCAAAGACTGAAGGTTCTGAGTGTATGTAGGAGCCATGCGGGTGTGCATGAGGAGGTTGAACAGGGAGACGACATCGGCGGTCGCCGAGAGCCGGTTGCTGCAGGGCGGGTGAAGTCGCTCTCGGAAGAGGGTGGCAGGGAAGCAGGGGTCTCTACATGCGGTGGAGTATAAGAGACTCCGTAAATCTAGAAGCGGCTGCAGGCTGAAGCGTCCACTCAGATAAACGCAAATATCCGCGTACGACACGCTCCCATGGCATGCACCTAACACTTCCAGGATCTCCAACAATGCAAGGGGGTCTTCGGGGTTTTCAGCCATTTGCACCAGATTTAAGCTTGTACTCATGCACACTACAGAAATTCAAGCCTACTGTCCTTGGCTTTTCCCTCTTCGTCAAAGGCACATGCAGCTCTGCAAAGGGGAGCACAGCTGTTAAATCAGGTCAGCCAGAGAAGGATTTCCACAACAATTACTTTTACATATAAATCCTATACAAGTTAAAACAGTCCAAGAAAGGAAAGTGCAATAAAAAACGAAACAAGCGGTTACCTCTTGCCACTGGGATATGGTGCTGGGAACAAAGCTATTCATTGCTGACCTTATTCAAAGCCTTAATATAGCCACTGATCGGAGCATTTTAAATGAGCAGAAACCATTAGTGATGGTGTGAAATCGTCCATCTCCGGTGATCAGGGTCCCACCTACGAGACTCTCGTAGGTAAAGCAGCGGTCAGTGGTCAGGCGGCAGTCAATCCTATGGTTAGTGCAGAAAAGCAGGTCATTTGGGGTCTCAAGGGATGCCATGAATCCCGGTTCTCATCCCTCATGAGCTGATCAAAACGCCCCGCACTTGAGAAACAGCATGGATAGTTACTGCTTCATGCGTGACAGGAGTGTTGCATCCTCTAGTTGGTGTGTTTGCACACGGAGCTGCTGTGGTAAAAGTCACGCATGACATTAGTAACTGTTCTAATGCAGGACAGTAAACACAGAACAGAATTTTTTTTTTGTAAAGTACAGAGAAATGCATAGAAGAAACCTCAATTGCAATCCCTATAAATTTCTTATAAAATATTACAATCAAATTTAATACATTTTATTTGATAAAAACATATTTTAAAAAATGATTAAAAAATATATATTTAAAATGTATCGCTTATACATAAGTTAATAAAAAAAAATTCAATGAATATAAAAATAAATAAAATTATAAGTAACAACCTGCAAAAGGTACTAAGTAATGTATCCATACGTTTATTTATTTATACATTTCTCTGCATTTTATTACTTTTTTTTAATGGGTTAATTGATAAAAAAAGTAAATTAAGTTAACACAAAAATATAGCTGCATTTAATTGCTTTGATATATCTATTTATATTTTTTTTATTAAATGATGTTAAAAAAAACAAACCAGTGACTTACATATTAAATCATTAAATAAAATGTCAATCATAATACTGTATATTGAAGAGTAATGCATTTTTATGCACAAGCCTAAAAAAAACTGCATTTAAAAATATTGAGACAAGGTATAGATTTACATACTTTTAAGCATATGACATTTCAGTACCACTTTACAATAAGTTTAATTAGTTAACATTAGCTAACATGTAAGAATGAACAATAGTTATTCAGCATTTATTAATCCTAGTTAATGTTAATTTCAGCATTTACTAATGCATTATTAAAATCACAAGTTGCGTTTGTTAACATTAGTTAATGCACTATGAATTAACATGAACAATGAACAACTGTATTTATATAAACTAATTTTAACGAAGATTAATAAATAGTGTAATAAATGTATAAATGACACTTTATTGTAAAGTGTAACCGACATTTCTTGAGTAAAATCTTAAGAAATAAGATGAAAATGGAAGCCCACCTGTACCATCTGAAGATTTGTCTTGATGCACACAGACTGTGCTCATTTGCATGCAAACCAAACAGCCCCAGCATCTGCTCAGTATCGCACTGAAGTGGACGATGAGAGGTTTACAGCCTGTAACACACTTCCTCTCTCTGTTTTAGTATAGCCTACAGCTACATTAAAGTGATCAAACCTTTTAAACGTGTAATGGAGCTCGTTCACTTCAGACGTCAGACAGTCTGTACTATTAAGACTCATCAGGAACTCAAAAGTTCTTTCTGTCTCTAATTGATGAGCATCTGAAATACATTAGTTTTCAAATGACTTCAGCACACCGTACAAGTCTATTGTAAAGTTTGTTGTTGAGTTATAAAGTTTGTTTGTTTAGTTGTCTCTGCTTCAAAATAATTCATCATAAAGACCACCAGGGGGCAACAAATCCATGTTATATCAAGTTGCATGTTAATATGAAAAAATCTTTGATGGGGAAATAAGCAAAATTATAAATGTCACATCGCAACAATACAGTTAAAATCATAATAACTAATAATCTATTTTTGCTGTAATTGGTTAAGATAGACATTGACACTGACAGACAATATATGTCAATAATAGTAATAATATAACAAAGTATCAAACCAAGTGGCAATTTTTTCCCTAGAAAGACAGCATTTTTTTTTGTTGTATTTTTAAGTATTTCACCGCCCATAGAAGGGTTTACTAACTAAAACCAAAGCAATAATAAATAAAAAAAATTGTTACTTGAAATAAAATAAATGTTAAAGCAGCACTATGTAACTTTTGGCGCTCTAGCGGTTAATAAACAGAACTGCACACATCCCGCGGAAGAACATTCCAACCGGAGCTACTTCTCTAAGTTTATGTCTCTGGCGATTCACGCAGCTATGTGTTACTCTGCAGCGGTGACGACCCGACCAGGCTACAATAGTCTAAATATAAGTACTTATTATAAGTGTACCGTAGTGATTCGGAATAAGACAAAAACGCGGTTTGGAAGAAGAATTCATGATGCACTCGCTCATTATATACATTTTGCAAATTTTGAACACAGAAAAAGTTACATAGTGTAGCTTTAACTAAAATTAAATTAAATATATAAAATATGTTTGTTTCTATTCTCCTGTATCATTATCCTTTTATTATTATAAAAGTTCAATAAACAGATTAATAAAGATAAATATATAAAATAAAAAATATATTTAAAAAAACACATTTCAGCTAATTGCCAAAGCAACATTTCATTTAGTTTAACTTGATGTACTAAAACCATACAGACATATTTTTAAAATACAATAATTATTAAACATGGAAAAAAAGTCAACAAAAAGACTAACTATAATAGTATCTCAGTGATACTCAACAACACTAGATAACATCATATACAACAACAGCCATTTGGTTTATGATTATATACACACACGAGGAAGAAGGCAAAGTCACATGTTTGGGTGCGTAACTCCTCACAATGAAAAAACTTATTTTTGAGAGATTTTAATAAAATCACAGTAAAGGAAATGCTTTGATGGGTGTGTGCTTTTAAAGGGGTCATATGATGCGATTTCAAGTTTTCCTTTCTCTTTGGAGTGTTACAAGCTGATTGTGCATAGATAAGATCCCTGAAGTTGCAAAGACTAAAGTCTCAAAACCAAAGAGATATTCTTTATCAAAGTTAAGACTCTGCCACACCCCCCTAAAACGGCTCGTTCTAACACGCCCCCACATATCTACCTCACTATGTGGAAATATTAGCATAATGCGCCCCAAATGTGCACGCAAAGAAAGAAGGCGTGGTTTCAGTAACCGCAGTTAGTGTTGAAGCAGCATGTCAGGGAGACGCTGTGTGTTTCTAGGCGAAAGCAAAAGCACTTTATTTGGCCTTCCGAAAGTAGATGCATTTAGGAATCTTTAAGATGACTTACAACAGAACAGCAATGCATTTTATGGATGACCGTTTCGTGAACCTAGGAGAGGAGGTAATTCTGACTTTGCTATGACAATCTGGCGCTTCTGATTCAGCTACTGTTTTGTTATTAGCTTAAGTGTGTGTGTGCGCGTGCGAGAGAGAGATAGAGAGAGAGCGAGACGCATCACAGTGGAGTCAGCTGTCTTAACCGTGGCTTGTGTACTGCAAACACATACCAGCTTCATCACTGTCTGTCACGAGACTCTGTTCCCCTTTCGGCTCTGTCTTTACATTTATTTTGAAAGATGAAGCTCGCGATTATGGTAGGGGGATTACATTTCCAACGAGTGCTTGCGGTGTTCGGCCAATCACAATGCACTGGGTCAGCTGGCCAATCAGAGCAGACTGTGCTTGTCGGAAGGAGGGACTTTGTAGAAAACAAAGCGTTTGAGAGAGGCGGGGCATAGAGGACCTACAATAATGTACAGTATTTGAAAAATAATGTGTTTTTTGAACATTAAAGCATGTCAACATATTCTGTTACACCAAATAATGATCTTTAAAAAAAGCATCATATGACCCCTTTAATATGATTTCAAATTCTCTGTTCTCTTCGTTGCTGGATCTGTTTGGGTTTGTTGGTGAGTCATACTGTCACTTCTTACGTAGATAAAAAAAATTTCACAATGTGTCAGTGTTGTGTTTGAGAAACACAGAGATCACATAAAATCAAAGGCAAAGGACAAATACTTTCAGTGTACAGATTTTGTCCTAATCGAGACCAAGTAAAGTAAACAGGAAGGGGGGGGGGCAGAAGAGACAAAATGATACAAACAAGATTAAGGAAACTGAGAGGTTGTAAACGGTCACATAATGGAGTGAAGCTGTGATTATGGGAAACTGACTAAGTTTTGGGTATCAAGCCCTTTCACAATGACTCCTATCAGCCTGTTGAGTGAACGCTGTTAAAACAGATCCATACAAACACACTTCATCCTGGATACTGCAAAAAAACATTCCACCACAAAATTCACGAATAATTTGGCTTTTATTTGAGCCGTATGCACCGATGTGGGTAAATCAACCGACCATATTCACAAATCAGAAACAAAACATTAGAAAAGTTCAAGAACAATTCATATCAAGCAGTACTGCGAGTACAATAAAGCGAACAAATGGTTAATCCTTAAAATCTATTATGAACGATAAAAAAATATATAAAAAGTCAGACTTAAGGCCTTTTCAAATGGGCTTGGAATGCTAAACCAACCCTTTTCTCTCATTACTCGTGACTGAACCAGTGATACAGCTGCACTAAGAAAAAGAGTGAATTCCAGTCAATCAGAGACGTGTGCCTGACGCTGTGATCTAACTGGCTCTTAGCTGATGAGGTCGTGTTCAAGACAGTGCTTTGGGACAGACATCATGCAACACAAATATACTGGCAGTTTCCCAGGCAAGCGGACCCTCACACAATCTCCCGGGTTTTCCGGATGGCACAGCACAGCATCATGCTGAAGATCATGCCGAAGATCTGCACACATGGACAACACATCACTTCAGTGACACGTCAATGGCACACATACACGTGTACGTGACTATTCATGATTTCAAAAAAGCATTACAATCAATGCGGAAAGAAATATATACTTTTTTCTATTTAAATCTGCAGTTTGTAATTTCTGCACCATTAGCCGAATCTATCATTGGAAAGGTTAGAGTTGGTAAGATGTTCTGTATTTTTGAAAGAATGCTCACCAAGGCTGCATTTATTTAATGCAGAAAACAGTGATGCTCTGAAATATTATTACAACTTCAAAGAACCGTTTTCTGTTTGAATTAATTAAAAAATGTAATTGTTTGCTGTGATGCAAAGCTGAATCATCAGCATCATTACTCCAGTCTTCAGTGTCACATAATCCTTCAGAAATCATTCTAATATGTTGATTTACTCAAGAAATATTTCTTATTATTATCAATGCTGAAAACAGTTGCGCTGATTAATATTTTTGTGGAAACAGTGAAATTTTTTTCATCTTTCATGAATAGAAAGTTCAAAAGAACAGCATTTATTTGAAATAGAAATCTTTTGTAATGTTATAAATGTCTTTACTTTCACTTTTGATCAACTTAATGCATCCTTGCTGAATAGAAGTACTCATTTCTTAAAAAAAATTATAATAATTACTGACCCAAAACTTTTGAATGGTAATGAGTATATATAAATCAAATTAGGCATTTTTAAATTCATGTAATACAATTACATACATGCACACATTTATATTAAATACAATTTACCATGATCACTCCAATGCCGATTCCAACGCCTCCAATAATATGAAGTTTGGAGTTAAAGACTTCATCAATAGCATCAGGGCAGCTCTGAACACATAAAACAAGGGTTGGAATTGGTACAACAGGATTTATGCAATTGTGCATAAATTGTGCATGTTTATCAGTGTTGCTTTATGCTCTCTGAATTGTTCAAAAATGTATCTTTACATCTATCATAGTATAACATCTACTAATATAAGAATGAATGTCTTTATTTGGAGAATGAACTCTTATGTCTGATATAACAGGGCTGTGTAAACACTAACTGTTCATTAGTTTTACTTAAACCCTGCTGGATCTTTAGCACAACCTTTGAAAACACACCATTTCCTTCCACTTCAACACTTTTCAACTCTTTTCTCAATTTTGTAAACAGTTACTACGCCACGATGACCTCTTACTTGACCTTCTACTGGTAGAGTAAACAGCATGTTTCACTGACTCATTCAAGCTGAGCCGTACACAGGGTGCCTCGGGTTAGAAACATCTGAGCTAAGCTGGTGTAAAAGCACTCCACAATCAGACCTGCTGCCTACAAGAATCTCGTCCAGTACGGTCAACTGTAATGTTACACAATCATTGACTGATATTTGATCAAAGTATTTGTGTATTCTTGTAACTGTAGATGTTTCTACCAAAACCATGGATAAATTACAATTTTAAGGAGTTGTGATGTGCTTTGGCAAATACCAGTTGTTTTCATTTTCATTTTGACAAAATAAAACTGATATAAAAAATAAAAATAAAGCTAAAATATATATTTTAAAAATAATTTGAATATTTATAAAAATGGCAAAAACACAAAAACATACATTACTAAAACATAAAAGTGAATTTAAAAAAAAGAAAGTATATAGAAAGTATATAGTATATAGATAAATACTAAAATAGCATACATTAAATAATTTCTCAAATAACATTTGAGAAAACAGTCTAAAATTTGACTTTGTACTTTGTTTTATGAAGGACTATATAAAGGACTATATTAATATTAAATAAGGACTGCATAAATATTAAATAAATTTCATAATTTATACATTTTAGTTTTTTTCTAATATTTTATTTTTATATAAATTTATTTAAATTTACATTTATCTATATTTTGATTTCCATAGTTCTCACATTATTGCATTTTTTACATTTGAATCTGTATTTTTATGCTTACATTTATTTTTTATTTTGTCATAGACTTCACAGTCTACATGGATCTTGTCCAATAATTTATTACAAACCTCAGTAATCAGTGGCATCTACATATTAAATATAAAAACTACCAAAATGCAGTATTTTAGCCTGTAAACACTATTACCTTTGTAATGAGAAAATCAAGCCCCTCTTTTCCTGGGCAGGTCTCTTCAAGAACATCCTGGGCGTTTCCTGACGGTCCACAGCAGTTAAGCTGAAGATGAGGAACAGATGTCATCACAAATTAGCAAGGCATCGGAGTCAACGAGCTAGGAATAATTAGTGCTTGAGAAACCATCTGATGCATAAAGCACATAAAAACAGCAAGCGCGTTCTGAAGATGTTTACAATCTCCCAGGCTGTTACGACGAGCGCTTCAGAGGAACAACTAGCAGTTGGCGTTCACAAAGCTCACAGTACTGAATATTTGAAAGAAAGAAATGAGATCTTACTCCATGCTGGATGAGACGGAGTGTTTCTTTCAGAGCTGGTTGTTTGGTTTGTTGGTAGTTATTGTATGTTTCCTTGTAGAAAGTTGTTATATCGTCAGTAACCTATGGACACAATCATAGGAGCTTGAATTAGGTGCACCATCGGTGTGTATGCGTGTGCACTGAGAATTTGGGACGCCCACCTTGGTCTGGTTAGAAAAGCCCCAAATTCCAGCAGCCACCTCGACCGCAAAGATCACCAACAGGAAGAAGAAGAACTGTGGGAAAAAAACAACAACAGTCAAACACCACGGCTGATAACATCATAATACTACAAGCTAGTGATATTTGAGAA
This sequence comes from Sinocyclocheilus grahami, assembly GCF_001515645.1. NCBI lineage: Eukaryota > Metazoa > Chordata > Actinopteri > Cypriniformes > Cyprinidae > Sinocyclocheilus > Sinocyclocheilus grahami. The sequence continues at coordinate 2,757,996 of NW_015505201.1, read as the reverse complement.
TACAATGAGGGGGATTACCAATCCCAGCATGCAAGGGGACTCCTGGATGGCACCACAACATCCAAAAAAACCAACCACCATCATCAGCGCGCCGACTGCAATGAGGATGTACACACCTACAACACACGCTTCACTTTAACCGGCTGACCATCAATGCAGCGACACAAAAAGCATGTTTAAAAAAAAACTACTGACCTGTGTAGAAGACGTAAGGTGAGTTCTCTCCTTCAAACAAGCTTTTAGTCTTGGGATCAAACCTCAGCCAGAGTCCAATAGCCAAGACGCCTGTCCCGGCAATCTGCAGTAAAACAACAAGGGATTGTGAATACTTCACCCTGAAATACCTACAAATGGACTGAAATACACACAGATCAGAACAACCCCATTAACATTAAAGAGAAACCGCTAAAATGATGGCACTAAAGGATCTCAGCAGAGGTTATTGGCTTGATTTAAAGAGGTATAAAAGCCATCCGTTTACATTCCCATTCATCTGAATGGCTGTCACTTGGCTGGCAAAACACGACCTGCTTGCTGCCAGCTTTGCTTATGGGTTTGCTTATGGGTCTTGGCCTAGTTTTTTTTTTTATAACCATGAATGGGTTTATATAAGCCATAAATGCCATGTAGATAATTACTGCCACAGAAAAATTACATCCTGACAACCTTGATCACACAGTCACACACCCTTCACTAGCAGCTATTCATTATATAAGTGTATTAGAGACTAAATTAAAATACATTAAAATTAAAATGGATGAAAATAAAATGAAAATACATCAGTTAAAAAGTCTCTTAATTTAATGGGATTATTGTATTATATTATATATATATTATTTTATTTAGACAAGTATATTTCTAGTTCTTTTAAGATAAGTTAAAATAAGGCTATTTATTATTATTATTATTATAAAAACAAATAAAATGATTAAATATAAAACACATTACAAAAATAAACAATATATAAAAATAATGAAATGGGGAAAAAATTACAAAAATAGTAAAACATCTATTATAATAAAATATAATAGTTAGAATTGATAGGTGGCTTGCAAATCAAATATAAATAAATTAAAATACATTATTATATATAAAACACATCAAATAAAATATTATAAAAAAGTCATATTTAAAGAATTATAAGACAAAATCAAAAAATAATTACAAATAAAACATCTATTATAATTAAATATTTAGGATTTATAGGTAACTTGCAAACAATATTTAAGGTCGGAATGCATGCTTATTTTTATACCAACAGGTGTGCACTGGCAGTGTTAACCAGCTTGGCCACTTTACTTGTTTCTTCAAACAAAAACTACAGGACACGGCAGGTGCATGAATTATGTAATAACGCTTATTAAAACTCAATGGGCTCAGAGGCTTATACCCACCTTTTCTGAAACCAGCAAGCAATATTACATGACAGAATCCAAATAAAACTGGCAGAAGTTCGGTCAATCTGTTAGACATGTGATGCTATATACAGTATGTATGCATGTTTATCTGTGGTTTTGGCAAAACCGCATGCCTGATTTTACTTCCTCCATCCAGGGATAAAATAACCTTCACATGGAAAAATCCTGCTTGCTTCCTTTTTAACACTAAAAATATTACAGTATGTTCAACTCATTTGATCAGATTCAACATCTGTTGGTTTGACCCAAAATGACTGCAGATTAATAATGTCAAGCCAGTTTATTGCGGTCAAGGACACCATGAGATTTTGCTTCAAAGTTATGCACAAAAACACAAACAAACAGATGCATCACACCGACCAATCATCTTTCAGCCTTTGATTTAAAACCCTCCTGAACCATCACATGCAAACACCACTCTCCTCATTATCATCAATATCATGTGACTTATTTTTCTTTCTAGTCATGTCCTGCTCACTAAGCTGAACGCAACGGTTTCATGTTCACAGGGTTCACGTCCTGCTCTTCGATTCATTCTCTCTGACCCAGATCTTTTGTTTGAAAAAAAAAAAAAAGGTTGACAAATCTGTTCCAAATCTCCATGCCAATGCTTAGCTAAACAAACACCCTTAAAACAACCCCACTTCACCCTTTCACCACATTCCACACACAAACTCCACATAAAAACACAACACTAACACTCACAAATAAATGATGGTGCAGTACTTTCACACAATCACACAAAATACAAATATAAAATTGCACCTACCCAGAAGATAAAGTTCAAGATAAACATGGCGTATTTAATACATTTTGGACATCCATCAACACCCATTTTGCTGTTGTCCAAGTCACTTTCGTTCTGGGAAACAAACCGTATACGTTCATCTGCACAGTCTCAGCTAAATAGATCAGTTTCTACAAAGTCTGCTCACAAATGTAGTGTTTGTCCGTTACACGCTTCCTCCCTTTGTTTGTGGAGAAATTGAAACTGAAAAATGTCTGTGTGTTGTGCAATATTCTGTGTGTGTCAGTGGGAGGAGCTCACAGGTATGTGGGAGGCAGCATGTTGTGCAAGTCTGCAGGTGACTTTACACTGCATTCTGTTCTAACGCTCTAGCTGGGCCATATTTCACCCAAGCGGCAACCTCCCGCTCTCTCTCAAAAGTCTCTTTGTTGGCAATGACAGAGGTCAAACGTTTTCTGTAAGTCTTCACACACAATTGGAGGCTGACTAAATACTTTTTTGCCCCACTGTATGTGTGTGTACATATATTTATATTTATTTTGTTATATATAAATATACATTAAATATATTATAGGCCTGGGTGATAAAACGGTATCGATATTTATCGACGGTACACCTTCTTCGA
>NW_015505201.1:2750105-2755183 GCF_001515645.1 Sinocyclocheilus grahami | reverse complement strand
GTTATTCATTCAAAATATTAGAGAAATATATAAGCTAAATGCAGAGAAGATCTTGAATGGGTTAAAACCGAAACCAAGCCATTCACACAAAACGCATATTCAGCGCATTTTTTAGACGGACAAATATGACTGCTACACTCGCGTCTCACAGAAGAGATGTATAAAAAGCCATGCAAAGTTAAAACAGTTTAAACGTTTAGAAAACACGTTGCGAATTTGTGGAGGTTTATTTCTTTTCACTGCATCTCATGTTTTTAAATGCAGTCTGTGTGAATGGCGCTTCGGCTCTTTGGATTAAGAAATGCATAAATACATGATGCTGTTTTGTTCATAATTGTTTATGCAATTTACGAAATTATATTTGATTTTTATGAGTTAATTTAGACGTAATGCACGTTTTTATAGAGTTACTTCCTTGCATTGACAATTTAAATGCGCTGCATTATTTTGCTCGTTGCGCCCTCCTGTGGCCTTGGGAGACAATTAGACCAATACAATAAAGACCTATTTAATCTGCATATAAAACATTAGAAATTAGTTTAAAAATGTTTCATTTTTATTGTGTTTGATTGTTAAAACAAAAAATATTTGTTGTTTGTCTCAATAAATTGTGTTAATTATAAATACAGTGGTTACATTTAAACATTTTTTTATTGTTTTTTGTTTTAAAAAAAGGTTATAAAAAATGTAAATAATTATCGATACCAAACGATATGAAACATTATATCGTTGATACATTTTTTTGCTATATCGCCCAGCCCTAATTTGACAGCCCTAATTTTTATATTAAATATTACATAATCCATTTTACAGTAATGAAGAGAATGAGGCCTTTTCATATTACAGTAATGTGAATATTTAATTTATTAAATGTATTAATAAATATTTAATTTATTAATTAATTGAACATGTTTTCAATAATCATTTTATTATTTAATTATTTTGAAAATATTAATGTTTAAAAATAGGCTTCATTGTCTTTATGTAAACTATATAAAAAAAATTAAATGTCACACATTATAATGAATTGTTCAATGTAAATACAGTTTTGTCCTATCTTGTTAAACACATTATTTCACAAATACAATATATTTAAATCTCTGGTCACTAAATAAATGGGTAGTTTAGTCACTATGCAGGGAGGGATGACAGTGGAAGAGCTGTGGAGAGCATGTATTTTTCCCATAGGGATTTTTGTAAAGATTTTGTTAAAGAGTTAAGGTCCTTGCACACCGAGTTCAAAATTTTCATATGCGTTTTTTTCTTCTTCGTATTCGTCATCCTTTCCTGGTGGTATCAAAATGCTTGCTACGGATGTGAAAATGCAGAAAATCGAACCTGATCTGAATTTTATTTTTTAACGTGCGAAAATTTAGGACGAGAATTTCGGACTCAGTGTGCAAAGACCTTTATAAGCCATGAACCAAACCGACCAGCTACAACAAGAATCACATTATGAAAAAAATTTGATTTGAAGCAAAAAAAAAAAAAAAGTATTTAAAAATCAGCACACTTTGCTCTGTGATTGGTGGAGATTAATTTGCTGAATCATGGGTAATGTTGTTTTTTTACCAGAAATTTTGCTATTTAAAAATGCACCATCATTTTAAAATATAAGCTGAAATAATGCAAACTGGGGCTTCAATAAAAGGATGTAACATGTCATGGATTAACAACCTCAAAGCAGGTCTTAATTACCTTAAAAATCAATTTACATATGGAGAAAATGAATGAGATTTTACTTCTGCAACCCGACTGATGCGCACTACAAATATTAGCATACTATGTACAATATATACTTATAAACCGTCTACAAGAGTAGTATGTTAATTCGAATTCGAGACGGAACACCTGGCGAATCGGTTCGATTATATATATATATATATATACACTGCTATTAAAAAGTTTGGGATCAAGGATTTTTTATGTTTTTAAAGAAGTCTCTTCTGCTCAACAAGGCTGCATTTATTTGATAAAAAAATACAGAAACAACAGTAATATTGTGAAATATTATTGCCATTTTAAATAATGGTTTTCTATTTTAATATACTTTAAAATGAAATTTATTCATGTGACGCAAAGCTGAATTTTCAGCATCATTACTCCAGTGTAGTGTCACATGATCCTTCAGAAATCATTCTAATATGCTGATTTATTATCAATGTTGGAAACAGTTGTGCCGCTTCATATTTTTTTTGGAACCTGTGATTCTTTTTTTCAGGATTTTTTTGATTAATAAAAAGTTAAAAAGAACACAATTTATTCAAAATAGGAAGATGAGCAGAAGAGACTTCTCTAAAAAACATTACAAACCTTACTGATCCTAAACTTTCGAACGGCAGTATATATTTTTTTACAGTGTATTTTCCTTATTTTTATTTTTATTTTATTCAAAATCATGATAACAATTCATTTAGCATTCTTTAGGATTTTTATATACGTCATTATTTATCACTATACCCTGTTGAAAATACCAGCTTAGACTATCATTATCATAACATTATCAGACATTATCATGGCTGGTTTATGCTAGTTAGTGCTGTCAAAGTAGTTAAGCAGCCTGGTTTGTGACACCAGCTCACCAGCATATAAAACACAACTAGTCATGCTAGTCTTTTCAACAGGGTAGAGCATTTAAAAATACTTCTGGATTTTTCCCCTCCAGGCTCCCACTGCCGTATGCATCGAGCTCTGTGTTCGCAGGGTACACTCTAAAAAATGCTGGGTTATTTCAACCCAACTTTGGGTCAAATTTGGACTAACCCAACTCTTGGGTTAAAAATGTAATGTACAAATTTAACCCAGTGGTTGGGTTAGTCCATATTTGACCCAAAGTTGTGTTAAAACAACCCAGCATTTTTTAGAGTGTATGAACTGGGGTACATTCGATTATGGAGCGAAGAGTTTGGGTTCTCCATCCGTTTAGACCCCTCGGGCTTGCGGCTTGTGTGGAAACTACAATTATTTGGTGGAGGATGAATACACCGTGCAAGAAGGTGAGACACAAATGCAAGAAAAACACAAAAACATACCTTTCAAACTTTCCTTCGGTAATATCATGTGTTAAAAGCAGTGCACAGGATGCTGATTAATACGAGCCGGGGAAAGCAAAGCTGAATTTTCAGCATCATTACTCCAGTGTAGTGTCACATGATCCTTCAGAAATCATTCTAATATGCTGATTTATTATCAATGTTGGAAACAGTTGTGCCGCTTCATATTTTTTTTGGAACCTGTGATTCTTTTTTTCAGGATTTTTTTGATTAATAAAAAGTTAAAAAGAACACAATTTATTCAAAATAGGAAGATGAGCAGAAGAGACTTCTCTAAAAAACATTACAAACCTTACTGATCCTAAACTTTCGAACGGCAGTATATATTTTTTTACAGTGTATTTTCCTTATTTTTATTTTTATTTTATTCAAAATCATGATAACAATTCATTTAGCATTCTTTAGGATTTTTATATACGTCATTATTTATCACTATACCCTGTTGAAAATACCAGCTTAGACTATCATTATCATAACATTATCAGACATTATCATGGCTGGTTTATGCTAGTTAGTGCTGTCAAAGTAGTTAAGCAGCCTGGTTTGTGACACCAGCTCACCAGCATATAAAACACAACTAGTCATGCTAGTCTTTTCAACAGGGTAGAGCATTTAAAAATACTTCTGGATTTTTCCCCTCCAGGCTCCCACTGCCGTATGCATCGAGCTCTGTGTTCGCAGGGTACACTCTAAAAAATGCTGGGTTATTTCAACCCAACTTTGGGTCAAATTTGGACTAACCCAACTCTTGGGTTAAAAATGTAATGTACAAATTTAACCCAGTGGTTGGGTTAGTCCATATTTGACCCAAAGTTGTGTTAAAACAACCCAGCATTTTTTAGAGTGTATGAACTGGGGTACATTCGATTATGGAGCGAAGAGTTTGGGTTCTCCATCCGTTTAGACCCCTCGCATAACATTCAATTAACGCTGGCCAAGCAGCACAGCAACCGTACATGCGGCTTGTGTGGAAACTACAATTATTTGGTGGAGGATGAATACACCGTGCAAGAAGGTGAGACACAAATGCAAGAAAAACACAAAAACATACCTTTCAAACTTTCCTTCGGTAATATCATGTGTTAAAAGCAGTGCACAGGATGCTGATTAATACGAGCCGGGGAAATAGGTGGCGTCAGTTTTCATCCTGAAGACAAAACATTAGAAAGTTTTAATAGAGAGTTCTTTGTTTCAGAGGCTTACATGTGTGTTTGGCGGGTACACTCTTAAAAATAAAGGTGCTTCAAAAGGTTCTTCAAGCGATGCCATAGAAGAACCATTCAGTCAAAGGTTCTTTAAAGAACCATCTCTTTCTTACCTTTTTGTAATCTGAAGAACCTTCTTTCACCACAAAGAACCTTTTGTCAAACAGAAAGGTTCTTCAGATGTTAAAGGTTCTTTATGGAACCATTTAGACAAAAAGGTTCTTCTATGGCATCGTGAAGCACCTTTATTTTTAAGAGTGTACAGTATGTTAGTGCCCTGTCATCGTTCTGTATTACAGCTTTTGTAGTTGATGGTGCACTTATCAGCTGTGATTCAATTTAGAACATAATCTTTCACACGAGTCGACCACATGATATGGAGAGCCAGGAAAACTGAGAGATAACAGAGCTGAAAGATAACGTGTTTGAACAGGTGAAACCTAAGAAGAATGTTTTCGGGTCAAATTTCACCTCAAATAAAAAGCATATTTTTGATCATTCAGCTTCTAAAGACTATCTAAAAAATAAACAACAACAACAACAACAACAACAAAAAACCTCATAATTAACTTAATGTGTCCAGATGATTTATTTTTAAGTTTTCCTGTCTGGACACAATCATTTTTTTTAAATTAAAAAGAGCATAAATTAATTATTTAAAACATATTTAAAATGTTAAATAATGACTGTACTATAAAATAATTAAAAAGAAAATACTAAAATGAAAATAATGATAGTAATATAATAATAAATGTATATTTCAATACTATATATATATATATATATATATATATATATATATATATATATATATAATTTA
>NW_015505201.1:2732905-2749816 GCF_001515645.1 Sinocyclocheilus grahami | reverse complement strand
TTTTGTCAAACAGAAAGGTTCTTCAGATGTTAAAGGTTCTTTATGGAACCATTTAGACAAAAAGGTTCTTCTATGGCATCGTGAAGCACCTTTATTTTTAAGAGTGTACAGTATGTTAGTGCCCTGTCATCGTTCTGTATTACAGCTTTTGTAGTTGATGGTGCACTTATCAGCTGTGATTCAATTTAGAACATAATCTTTCACACGAGTCGACCACATGATATGGAGAGCCAGGAAAACTGAGAGATAACAGAGCTGAAAGATAACGTGTTTGAACAGGTGAAAATAATGACTGTACTATAAAATAATTAAAAAGAAAATACTAAAATGAAAATAATGATAGTAATATAATAATAAATGTATATTGTCTTGCCGCCGTCTCAGAGCTGCAACAGCACCGGAGAATCAGCTAAAGTCAGACACTCGCATGCAAAACAAAAACATCCTTCTGTCTGCCTTATCATAGAGATTTCTCTGTTTCTGAGTGTGTATGTGTGTGTTTCAGGACCAGATGTCACGGTGTGAGGCCATGAGCAGCTCTGCACTCTACCTGCGCTGTGCTCACCTCGTGGATGCGGCTGTGTTTGTGTCTGTGTGCGAGTCTGACGCCTGTCACTGCAGTACTGTGTGTGACTGTGTGTGCCAGGCCATGCTGGAATACGCCCGTACCTGTGCCAGTCGCAGCATAACACTGTCTGACTGGCATGTACAGAGCCAGTGCTGTGAGTGATACTTACATACTGAATTGTATAAATACATTTTACATAAGTCTGATATTGACTGTGTGTAAATGTATGTTTCCATTTGCTCAGCCCCTAAGTGTCCCATTGGCATGGAGTACAGCGACTGCACCCCGACCTGCTCCACTTCCTGTCAGAATGTAAACATCCAGGAAGTCTGCAAGGAGGAGTGTGTCGATGGCTGCAACTGTCCAGGTGAGAGAGATACCGGTCCACCAATCTAGAAGAATTAATACAGTAAAGTGACAGTAAAGACATTTATAATGTTACAAAAGATTTATATTTTAAAAAAATCTTTTCATTAAAGTGTAAAAAAGTATCACAGTTTTTAAGTGTTTTAAACATGATGATGATACTAAGAAATGTTTCTTGAGCATCAAATCAGCATATTAGAATGATTTCTAAAGGATCATGTGACACTGGGGTAATGGTAATTACATTTTCATACATTTTGCTTTTTAGGTATATTTATCTTTCGATATTTTTACTGAAAAACAAGACATGGATACTGACCACGAATGCTTATTTTTGTAGTGTGCTCAGTTTCCTGCTCAGTGTTGAATGTGTGAAATGTGTGTGTCAGCTGGTAAGGTGCTGGAAGGAGATCGCTGTGTTGACGTCTCTCAGTGCTCCTGCATGCATGCTGGACGCCGATACCCTCCTGCTTCCTCCATATCACAGGACTGCAACACATGGTGGGACACACACACACACACACAAACACATATGTGTACATTACAAAACAATGCATTCAAATATGTGTGGCTGCTATATCTGTACACATCCACTTAAACTACCTTAACTTTTAGCGTCTGTCGCCATGGATCCTGGGAATGCACCAATGAAGAATGCCCTGGTAAACCTGAATTTGTAACTTAACTATTAATTTAAAGTCAGTCTAGCTCCAATCTATTAAGAAATACAAAATATCCTATTTTATCAGGAAATACATCACATTATGACACTAAAATGTGTAGGAAAGGCAGTTTCATGTTAAATATTTATGAATGCTTCAATTAGCAAACATTGCTATAGTGTTATTTTATTATTATTGATATATATTGTATAGATATATTATATAATAGGTTTTGTCAATAGTTTTAATTTTATTTTTATATTTAATGTTATTTTAATATTATTTGTTTTCAATGTTAGTTTTATTACTTTTGTTGTGATTTGTCATTTTTATTAGTTTATTTTTTAAATTATATCTGTACAATATGTTTTTTTTAGTAATTGTTATGTATTGGTTTATTTCATTTATTTATTTTACTAGTTAAAGTTAAACTGAACAAAAAGGAGAAGTATTGCTTTTTTTGCAGCTAGCTATAATAAATATATACTTTTTCATTTCAGTTAATGTTTAAATGTTTTTAATTGCTACAAACATTGTTTTCCAATTGTTTTCTTGCTCTGTCTCTCCTTAGGGGAGTGTCTGGTGACGGGACAGTCCCATTATAAGACCTTTGACAATAAGTTCTTCACCTTCAGTGGTATCCGTCAGTATCTGCTGGCTAAAGACTGCCAGAGCAACTCTTTTTCTGTCATCATTGAGACTGCACAGGTCTGAAATCTTCCCTATGGTATATACACTTGTGCTTTTTTTAAGGCTGTGTGCTTGCTTATAGTTGTATTTTCCTGTTTAAGTGCGCTAATGACCAAGATGCTGTCTGCACACGGTCAATTGCACTGAGGTTCCAGGATCTGGCCAATCAGATGGTCCGCCTCAAGCATGGGGGCGTGGTCTCTGTGGATGGAATGGATGTGCAGATGCCCCTAATTAATGGTCTGTCAGCATGAAATACACAGAATACATACACAGGACATACTGAAATACATGGACAGTTGTAATGTAATAATACTGAAGTAAAAATCATAAAGCTGCATTGTGTTTGTGCGTAGGTGCATTAAGAATCCAGACTACTGTGTTTTCATCTGTGAGATTGCGTTTTGTTGATGATCTACATCTGGATTGGGATGGCAGAGGACGTGTTTTGCTCAGGGTAAGTGTATCCTGCTGGAAAAACAAGGATATACCAGTTTAACATGGTCAAGCTCAACCAGCTCTAACCAGGTTAAAGGACAAGTTTACCTAATAAATGAAAATTGTGCCATCATTAGTGTTGCTATTGTTATTAAAAACTGAAAATCTAGGAAAAAAAATTAAATATGGTAATTAAAACATGCTGAAATAGAATAAAACATAAATATTAGGTGAAAAATGTAAAATTTGATGAAAATCTGAAAATTTGCTTTTCAACTTACTGAAATAAAAATTTCAAGTACAAAATGACTAAAACTAAAATTGAAATAAAAATAAATTACAACTAAATTTAAATATAAAAAATAAAAATGGCGAATGCAACAAAATGAACCCTAAAATTAAAAAAAGAATAGAAAATATAAAAAGTAAAAGTAATTCAAAATGTTAATAAATACTATAATAGTAAAAAAAAAAAAAATATATATATATATATATATATACTACCAAAATAAAAGTGGTTATCATTTATTTACTCTCATATCATTCCAAACATGTGAGACTTAATTTTTTCCATGAAATAGAAAAATAAATTCTGACTTCTCTATACCACAGAATAAAAATGAATATTGACTGAGGCTGTCAAGCTCCTGAGAAATGAGAAAAAAGCACCATAAATGTATAGTGCATATTACTTGTGCGCTGTATTTCAAATCTTCTCAAGTCATATGATTGCCTTGTGTGAGGGAAAAACTATATTTTTATTGTTTTATACAATAATAATATAATATATTGTCATATATTTACATTGGAATACATTCAAATATTGCGCCTCATGACACATTGGATTATGGACCATTTATATAATAACTATGATATCAGTTTTATGGTGTTTTCTTGTCATTTTTCGAAGCTTGATGGCCTCTGTTTCCATTTATTTTCATTGTATGGAAAAGAGCAGCGTGAACATTCTGCCAAACATCATCTTTCAATCACCTAAACCAGTTTGATTCAGCTAACGATCAGTTTCGACCATCCAGAAACCCTGTAAAACAATCTGCCACCTTAAGCTGGTTTTAGCTGGAATTTCCAGCAGTCTGGATCAGATGTCGTGTGTCTGAGATTGCTGGGAGCTTTACACACTGAAAATAATGCATAAATACTTCCCATGTACATAATATTGAGTCTGTGTGTGAAATGCAGAATCTGGGACATGTATCAAATACACCCGTGCTGCAAACCTGATATGTGAGCATATGTGTGTGTGTGTGTTTGCAGCTAAACCCAGCCTATGCTGGGAAAATGTGCGGCCTGTGCGGTAATTATAATGGTAACCAAGGAGACGACTTCTTAACAGTGGGCGGGCTGGTGGAGAAACGCGTCGAAGGATTCGGGAACACATGGAAGATGAACGCAGACTGTGACAATGTTCAATTGCAACCCCCAGATCCCTGCATTTTAAACCCTAAGAGAGGTATATACACACTCGCACACTCATACAGATACATGTGTATGAACAAATATTCAAAATCAGGGACACCACATGTCAAAGTTTAAGAATTTTGCATTCAAAATCACTAATTATTGGCAGTTACAGCCCCGTAAAGATGCATATTTATAGACAATAAAAGCACTTTTAGGAATTTGAATGCCTGCAAGTATGATGTCATGATTTATATATGCACTGAACACCAGAGGGCAACACAGACCATCAGGTAACCTGTCCTATTGTGTCTACAGTGCGTTTCGCAGAAGAGGCCTGTGCCCTGCTGCTCTCTGTGAAGTTTGAGCCCTGTCATTATGTGGTTAACCCTGAGCCATATGTGAAAAACTGCTGCTATGATGTCTGCTCCTGCGCAGACGGCCAAAAGTGCCTGTGTGATGCTGTTCGCAGCTATGCAGCCGCCTGCGCAGCCAAGAGAGTGCTAGTCAACTGGAGGGGGCATGGATTCTGTGGTATATCTCATTCTGTCTGTTTAAAATACTTTTTGTTGTTGTTGTATTTTACCTTATTTTTCACTACATATGTATTGTCATTCTGAAATTGAGATACATTTACTTGTATGTTATGTCAAATATAAAAAGTAAAAGTAATTCAAAATGTTAATAAATACTATAATAGTAAAAAAAAAAAAAATATATATATATATATATACTACCAAAATAAAAGTGGTTATCATTTATTTACTCTCATATCATTCCAAACATGTGAGACTTAATTTTTTCCATGAAATAGAAAAATAAATTCTGACTTCTCTATACCACAGAATAAAAATGAATATTGACTGAGGCTGTCAAGCTCCTGAGAAATGAGAAAAAAGCACCATAAATGTATAGTGCATATTACTTGTGCGCTGTATTTCAAATCTTCTCAAGTCATATGATTGCCTTGTGTGAGGGAAAAACTATATTTTTATTGTTTTATACAATAATAATATAATATATTGTCATATATTTACATTGGAATACATTCAAATATTGCGCCTCATGACACATTGGATTATGGACCATTTATATAATAACTATGATATCAGTTTTATGGTGTTTTCTTGTCATTTTTCGAAGCTTGATGGCCTCTGTTTCCATTTATTTTCATTGTATGGAAAAGAGCAGCGTGAACATTCTGCCAAACATCATCTTTCAATCACCTAAACCAGTTTGATTCAGCTAACGATCAGTTTCGACCATCCAGAAACCCTGTAAAACAATCTGCCACCTTAAGCTGGTTTTAGCTGGAATTTCCAGCAGTCTGGATCAGATGTCGTGTGTCTGAGATTGCTGGGAGCTTTACACACTGAAAATAATGCATAAATACTTCCCATGTACATAATATTGAGTCTGTGTGTGAAATGCAGAATCTGGGACATGTATCAAATACACCCGTGCTGCAAACCTGATATGTGAGCATATGTGTGTGTGTGTGTTTGCAGCTAAACCCAGCCTATGCTGGGAAAATGTGCGGCCTGTGCGGTAATTATAATGGTAACCAAGGAGACGACTTCTTAACAGTGGGCGGGCTGGTGGAGAAACGTGTCGAAGGATTCGGGAACACATGGAAGATGAACGCAGACTGTGACAATGTTCAATTGCAACCCCCAGATCCCTGCATTTTAAACCCTAAGAGAGGTATATACACACTCGCACACTCATACAGATACATGTGTATGAACAAATATTCAAAATCAGGGACACCACATGTCAAAGTTTAAGAATTTTGCATTCAAAATCACTAATTATTGGCAGTTACAGCCCCGTAAAGATGCATATTTATAGACAATAAAAGCACTTTTAGGAATTTGAATGCCTGCAAGTATGATGTCATGATTTATATATGCACTGAACACCAGAGGGCAACACAGACCATCAGGTAACCTGTCCTATTGTGTCTACAGTGCGTTTCGCAGAAGAGGCCTGTGCCCTGCTGCTCTCTGTGAAGTTTGAGCCCTGTCATTATGTGGTTAACCCTGAGCCATATGTGAAAAACTGCTGCTATGATGTCTGCTCCTGCGCAGACGGCCAAAAGTGCCTGTGTGATGCTGTTCGCAGCTATGCAGCCGCCTGCGCAGCCAAGAGAGTGCTAGTCAACTGGAGGGGGCATGGATTCTGTGGTATATCTCATTCTGTCTGTTTAAAATACTTTTTGTTGTTGTTGTATTTTACCTTATTTTTCACTACATATGTATTGTCATTCTGAAATTGAGATACATTTACTTGTATGTTATGTCTTGTTTTCTGAAAAATATATCCAAATTAAGTAAGTTTTTGCTTACAACAAGAAAAATCGATCATTTTGACCCACACAATGTATTTTTGGCTATGCTACAAATATATACCTGTGCTACTTATGACTGGTTTTGTGGTCCAGGGTAACATATATTTTAATTTTTTGAATTACATTTATTTTTTTTACTCCATTGGAAGATATTTTTCTTGTTTTAAGTATAAAATTACCTAATTGTGATTAAATTATTTTTTCAAGAAAACAGGTTGACTCATTATGCTTCTAAAGTAAATGTATGTCGATTTAAGAATGTTTAGATATTTGTACTGGAAAACAAGAGAAAAATACTGAGTAAGACAGACATTTTATGCAGCATAATAACACTGCAAAACAGCTGAATAAGCATACTAAAAACGCATAAAGATTTACATAACAAAAGTCAATGGAAGGTCTCCATTAGGACAGAAGACCAAATGTGTGTGTGTGTGTGTGTTTGGGCAGAACTGACCTGTCCGGATGACCAGGTGTATGAGGTGTGTGGGAGCGTGTGTAATCAGACGTGCCGCTCTCTGTCGCTGCCTGACGGTGATTGCAGATGCTTCTGTGAGGAAGGCTGTTTCTGCCCCAGAGGACTCTTCCTCAGCGAGCGTGTGCCCCTCGAACATTGCTCGTGCCACCATAATGGAGAGATCTTTGAGCCCAACGACATGATTGGGGACCATCACTCCATCTGTTTAGCAGGAAAAAACATCACAGTTATTTATCATACAGATGCACATACGCTTTCTTTGGTAGCCTGTCGTTTGGTCAAGCACCTGTGTCTCACAGAACTCATAATTCATTATTTTATTTGATATTAAAAATTAAAGTATGTACATGACACAGACTACAGTATTATGTCAGCTGTCTTAATCATATTACTAGTAACCAGAATATTGGCCATACATACTGCATATAAAGATAAACTGATAAATATATAAAATGCATTGTGTATATATATATATATATATATATATATATATAATGTGTGTGTGTGTGTGTATATATAGACACACACACACACACACACACACACACACACACACAAAATGTATATATATATACTTTCATTCAGCAAGGATACAATAAATAGTTCAAAACAGACAAAGACTTTAATATTGTTACTAAAAATATATATTTTAATTCTATGACAGTCAACTGTCAGTGACTTATAATTAAGTTTGTTTGGAAATGCAGGGTATAAATGAACATTTGATATTACACATAAAGTGCTTACATGACACATATTTGCATGTGAATTTGAATGGAATGAAATGCAGCTTTATAATCTATTATCCTTTTGAAGCTATAAAAAAAAATCAGGATTGATTTTATGGCTGTTTGCAGGTTCGACTCAAAAAAGAATGTGCTCCACAAGACCAGTGCCCTTGTTACCATAACAACCGTCCCTACGCCTCAGGACAGAGCATTAATGTGGACTGCAACACCTGGTAAATCAGCCAATCACGACTCATCCTGACACTGTCATATCACTTGGTTGAAAACATCAGCTGACAAGTATTATCATTCAGATTATTGAATTACAGTTGCATTTCCCTTTGCGTCCCAGTGTTTGTGAGAAGCGTGTGTGTCGTGTGATAGGAGAGACACACTACATCAGCTTTAATGGACTCAAGTTCTTGTTTCCTGGACCTTGCCAATACATGCTAGCTCAGGTAAAGCCAGTATCCTCGCTCTCTCGCCTCCTCTGTCCCTCATATTCACCTGTTTTCCCTCGTTCTTCTGTCTGCCGAGCAGGATTACTGTAACGGGTTGGACGGCACGTTTAGGGTTCTGGTGGAGAACTCGGCTTGTGGGATCGCAGGCTACCGCTGCAGTAAAAGCATCACAGTGGTGTACATGGAAGGACTGATTGTCATGGAACACAATGAGGTAAAATAAACACCTTTCATCTTCACATCATGTGTGAAGTAAAAGCATACAGACCTCCTTTCTCTGTTGTCTCTTTCTTCTGCAGGTGAGGATGAAGAAGCCCGTGTTTACAGAGACAGCGGTTGAGATTGTGCGCTCTGGACAGTATTACATCATACTTCTGGGTAAACACATCTCCATCACCTGGGACACAAGAACCTGAATCTCACTGCAGATCAATGGACAGTACAGGGTAACACACACACACACACACACACACATCTGTCTAGCTATCTAAATGAGCACATATCATAGACTTTCTTTTTCATTTTTAATGAAGTTATTTATGAATAATTTTAGCATATCCCCTAAGTGAGTTTTTGTCATATTTAGCTCGTTAACCCTAATAAAATCATTTTAAATTCAAATTATTTATGAATAAAAAATATTTTTGATTCATTTTCTTTTTAAGCATGTCCTCAAAGTGAATTCTTGTCAGATTTATTAAGAGGTAACGCAAAATGTAAGTTTAAAAAGGGTTTATGAATCAAAATTTATAAATCAAAATGATTTATTAATCTTTTTATCTTTGAACATCTCTCCAAAGTGAGTTTGTGACATTTATGAATAAAAATGATTTATGAATCAAACTGTATTCGTAAAAATTAATTATGAATAAATTATTACCTTTGCGCTTGTCCTCAAAAGTGAGTTTTTGCCATGTTTAGCAAGTTAACTCTAAAAAGTAAATCTATTTTTATATTTAGAAATGATTTATGAATCCAAATGTATTTATGAAATATGATTTACTAATTATTTTTACCTGGGTTTTTGTCAGATTTTACTAGTTTAAAAAAAAGTTGAAAATGATTTATGAATAAAAACGTAAGAATATTTTTTATATATTTAGGCAAGTCCCCAAAGTAATATGTCATATTTAGCCAAAAAGGTAACCCTAAAGTTCAAAAATAATTTATGAAGCAAACTGCATTAATTAAATATGATTTATGAATAATATTTTAGTTTTGAACATGTCCCCAAAGTGATTATTTGTCACATTTAGCAAAAGGTAACCCTAATTAAATAATGGTTAGAGTTCAAAAATAATTTATGAATCAAAATGTATGAATTAAATATGATTTATGAATCATTTATACCATTCATCATGTTCCCAAAGTGGAACAAACTCAAATTTGTTCCCATAGTACAATGAAATTTAAATAAAAAATGAGTTCATTCCTAAATGATAACACACAAACACACATAAATTCTCTGCTTACACAACTTGATTATCTAAGGTGAGAAATTAAGAATGAGCTTAAAATATTTTGTGTGTGTGTTTTTAAGGGGAAAGTATGTGGCCTTTGTGGAAATTTCGATGGCAATCAGAATAATGATTTGTTGAGCAGCAGTAATCAGATGGAAGTGGATGCTGCAGACTTTGGAAACTCCTGGAAAGTTTGGACCCAGCTGTGCTGACGCTGTTCATGGCATCACAGCCTGAACTAGAGTGTCTTCTGACAGCGACTCAGACTATAGAGGCATCAACTGACCTCATATTTTGACGTCTGTGTGCAGGTTGTGTCTCAGTGCAGCACATGGTGAAGCTGGTGACGGTGGAGCAGTCCTGCCGTGTGCTCACCAGCACCATCTTCAGGGAGTGCAATAGCGTGGTTGGTAACATTTATACAATATATATAAAAAAATATATATAAACATATATTTCGTCACAATTCAAATTACGAAAATACATTGCCATGTGGTCATTACTCCTATTGCTTGCGCTTTTTTGGTGGACCTGGAGCCGTACTGGGACATCTGTACTCATGACACATGCTCGTGTCCGTCTGTGGGTGATTGTGCATGTTTCTGTAACACTATTGCCGCCTACGCTCACGAGTGTGCTCAGAAGGGACTGGTGGTGTACTGGAGGTCCAATGACTTGTGCCGCAAAGTTTAACCACTTATTTACACACCCACAATGTTGTTTCAAACCCATCTGACTGAGTTTCTTCTGCAGAACACAAAAGAAGATATTAGGTAAAATGTTCATATTCTTTTATACAATAAAAGTGAATGGTTATAGAAGCTGTCAAGCACCAAAAAGAAAAAAAAGAGAAAAAATACCATAAAAGCAGTTTGAATCAATTGTTCACAGTGTTCCAAGTCTTTTGAAAGTGTTAAATAGTTTTGTTCTAAAAATATTATTTTTATTAATAATTAAGTAAAGGTCAGTATTTACTCCCTGGCATAGATTTTCATCAGCAAATATAAATAAAAATACATACATAAAAAACGAATGTACTAAACCCATAGCAGTATAGTCCTATAATACAATAAATTAAATGTATCAAATGTTTAGTCTTAAAAAATATATTTTTAAATGTAGTAATCATTTTAGCATTTTCACAGAGAGTTTGAGTAAATTTTGTTTTATTAATAAACAATTATGTATGAATAATTTTTACCTTTGAGCATGTCCTTAAAAGTGAGTTTTTGTCAGATTTAGATAAAAAAAATTACCTTCAAGTTAAAATGATTTCAGAATCAAAATTTATGTGTAAAATATGATTTGGAAATGATTGTAATTATAGTTATTTTGTATGTATATATATATATAGCGACTTACAAATGAGGACAATGGAAGCAATCAAAATCAACATAAAAGCAAGAGCACATAGCAAGTTATTTTTTAAATTATATAATAAATAAAAAGATAGAATAGAATAGAAAAAGAATAGAGCAATCTACTGTTAGAGGCCTTTTTTACACTACATATATACGCTCACATATATAACTTATAAGTTCTTTGTATATATATATATCATTTTTTAATAAATAAATAAATTATTTAAATACATAAACATGCACTAAACCTATAATTGTAAACTGTATAGGCCTAAATGCAATGTAAATGATCAAATGTTGGTACATTTCTGAGCCTGGTGAGAACCAGTTCTTATTGTTGGGTAAACTAACCCTTTAATCACATTGTAACTGACTGTTTACTTGCAGCCCTGAGCTGTGAGGAGTTGAATAAGGACGCAGGGGTGGAGTGTGAGTGGAAATATAACGCCTGTGGAAGCGCTTGCCCTCCCACCTGCCAGCACCCTGAGCCTCTGAGCTGTCCCGTCACATGTGTGGAGGGATGCCATGCTGTCTGCCCACCAGGTAGCGCCAATTCATACATACTCGCAAGTAAATTGACTTCTTAGACTCCCAGTTCACTTTCATTCACACGTTCTGTCTGCTTCAATCCCTCAGGGCAAGTTTTAGATGAGGTGCTGAGGAAGTGTGTGCAACCGTCACAGTGTCAGGTGTGTGTGCATGACGGAGAGAGAATCTCCCATGGAAAACAGTTCATCCTTAACCATGACGATCCTCATCTCTGCCATATATGGTACACCACGTTCTGTTTATAATCTCCATCACTCATTATTGTATGCAGTGTGTGGGAGAATCTCACAAAGAAAATTTTTAATCTCAAATTCACATAAAAGCAATGACAGTTTTTCTTGTTGTTAGGACCATTACATTTTTTTTTGCATTTTTACATTATTTTCATGATTTCATCACAAATTCTCATTACTGTAAAGCAAAAATATCATTCAATATCATTCTCTGGAATGATAAATCATGAATCATGATGTTTACATATTCATAAGTAAATGTAATTTTAAAAGTAAATTACATTGTTACATTACATTATTTAATATTTTGTTTAATATTTGTTATCTTATATTTTATAGTTTTCATTTTCATTTCAGTTTTAGCTTTAGTAATTCTATTATGTGTTTTTGTGATTTGTATTTGTTTTTATTTTTAAATTATTATTTAGCTTTATTTTTAATTTAATAATTACATTTTATTTAATTTCAGTTTTAGCCATTTTGGTGCTTCAATTAAAGCTAATTTTATTTCAGTTAGTTGCCAAGGCATAATTTATTTTATAAAAATATATATAATAAATGTATTCATTTTTTATTATATCTTATTTTAATTAATAACAAATGTTTTTCAATAGTTTGCTATCAATAACAGCACAGATATACACAAAAGAAAGCTCCTTATGATGATTATATTTTTATTTTATTCATATTTATTTTATGATTTAAAAGTGTGTGTACCATTTTTAATATGTTATTATAAAATATATAAACGTTTATAAATATATATATTCCACATTACAATAATGAGAATTGTGGAGGGGAAAATGTGCGTAGTTGACCGTTCGTAGAGTTTGATTGACAGGTGATCTGACCAGTCAAATCAGCCATCTTGCCTGACAAACAAATCAGACAGAAGAGTAGAATTGACATCTTTCCGTGGTTGAAATAAAATATGTTCTGATGTTCATTCATGTTCATTTGATGCTTTAAGTAAATATGAAAAGATGATCGGTTAACGTGCCGCTTGAACTGAGGCGCTACAGTGATCTGTCACGACGGACACCTTAAAGAGCCACAAAAGAGTATTTATTGTATGAATTTCTTATTTTCTCGGCTATGTATTTTTTACTGCGTGAGAACATGGTGTGTAGTGTGAGAGCAGCATGGCTTGTCAGACATAGCAACAGTAACTAAGGCGAAGAGTCAGTTGTCATGAAAATAACTGTAAACATTATTATTTTTATAATACAATAAAATCAATTTAAGTGTATAATATTGTCATGTTTGTTATTTTTTCAGTCACTGTGAGAGCAACACGTTGACGTGCGGCCCGTGTCCTGTAACTGGTTTTGCCTCCACACTAGCACCAACCACCATCAGCAACACCCCCACGCCCGCTCCCGTTTTCCACCCCCGGTGCCTGCGACAGAGCGATGGACCTGGCCTTCCTTGTGGATGGCTCCTCTGCTCTGGGTGAAGAAGACTTTGGCTTGGTCAAGCTCTTCATCCTCCGTGTGGTGGAGCGTTTCCGCATGGGTTCGGCCCACACCCGCGCTACGGTCCTGCTCTTCCACTCCGGCGTGAAAAGTTACGACATGCAGGTGCAGAAGTGGATCTTCAGGAAGATGGTGCGCGAGCTGCGTTACAGTGGAGGCGATGTTGTGTTCATGGATGAGGCTATTAAATATCTAGCGGTCTACATTTACAGTAAAAACAAGCGCGAGCATGCGGGCCGCGTTGCCATCTTGCTGACGGCGAGCGCGAATCCTCGGCCCATGCGTAGTACTCAGCGTCTGCTGCGTAAGAAAGACATCACCATCCTCACGGTGGTGCTAGGGCCTGACGTCAACATGGCACAGGTTAATGAGATCACAAAAGCCACGCCCAGCAGTCGCTCATACGTGGCGAGTAGCGTGACGGAGCTGGACGATGAAGCTCTGGCCATCACGGACTACCTCTGCACTTTGGGATTGGATCCTGAACCCCCAAAGAAACCCTCTACTACAAAATCCAGCACCACTTCGGTCACTCCAACCACTACCACCACCTCAAAACTCACCGCCGCCACGATTCCTCCAACCGCTGCCCTTGTGACCGCATTTCCCGGGATTCCCAGCCCTGGAATGACACTTCCTCCACCTACTGTTACAACATACGAGGTCGTCTTCCTGTTGGAAAGCTCAGATGCAGTGGGCGAAGAGGGCTTCAATAAAACACGCGACTCTTTGGTCGACGTCATTGCTACGCTTGATCAAAAAGAGGTGGAGAATCTACAGATCACGGTGGTGCAGTACTCCTTCACGGTGACTGTGGTAATCAGCCACATGGAGCTACAGCACAGGGAGCAGGTGTTGCAGAGAATGCAATTTGGTCCAGTTGCGTTGGACCAAAGGTTCAGAGGTCAACACAGGCCATGCTATTCGTTCCATATACGAGACGGTTACTACAGACACGCCCAGTTTTTTTACTCACTGTTACTTGCTTTAATGGTTGACTTGACTTAATACGCCAGACCAGATGGTGTTTCTCATCTTACAGAGCCCTCCAACGGACCTCATTCAGAGGCCTCCGAGCTCCGCTCATAAGAAAGTGTATCCTATAGGGATCGGCCAACAGATTCGATACGAGGATCTGGCACAGTTGAGCTTCCCGGATAAACTGATTATGTTGGACAATCTCTCGCATCTTAAGATACTGCGGCCCATACTGATCAATATCAGTAAAACCATCAGAAGGCCTGTGTTGCCCACACTGCCCCCTTCAGGTCAGATACAACAGCGCTACACTCTTTTCGTATACTGTCGCATTCTAGGACTGCACAATTTAGGGGAAAAAATTAACTGTGGAAATAAGCTCTAGGTTTGCTTTTCTTTTTTGTAGGGCTACACAATTTGACCAAAATATTGTGATATATCAATATAATTGTAAAATAAAAATGTATCATATTTATGATTACTAAATTTAAATATTGTTAATATTAATATTTAATTATCATTAATCTAACAATACATGCAATAACATCATTTTGACACTTCACTCAGGTAACACAGATGAGACTTTAAATTCACCAAGATCTTTGAATTTCCCAAGCGAGCACATGATACCTCTCGCACCCTGATTCCATCCTCCTCAGGACAGTACGCAGCTATGACAGCAGAGACAGGAACAGTGATTTTGGACACATTCTGTGATACATCTCTCGTTACATAGGCCTTCAACATATTAATATGACACACTCTGGTCTTACGTTTCCTGTCAGGTGTATCGATGACAATCAGTGTCACTTAGTTTCTGCTTGATCGTATAAGAACCAGAAAACTTTGCTTGTAACGGTGACGTAGACAGAGGAAGAAATACAAGCACCAAATCACCTTCCTGAAAACTGCGATAAACACTCTATCAAAGTGCATTTACATTTTCGTCTGAGTGCTGCTCAATTTCGAAAGTGCTACTTCACAAGCTCTGTATAAACGTTCTCGAAAGGAATTTACATACTCAAGTACACTAGTTTGTGGTTGTCTCATTCAACAATTGCTCTCGCAACAATTTCAATGGGCCCGAACACTAATTCGGCCGGACTGAACCCCAAGGATTCTTGAATGGTCTCTTTCACAGCGAACAAGACCAACGGAACACCCTCATCCCAATCCTTCCCGGTTTCGAAACAATACGAACGCAACATACTCTTTAACGTCTGGTGAATTCGTTCTAGTGCCCCCTGTGACTCTGGATGGTAAGCACTAGAAAATGTATGCTTTACAGACAGACAGTTCAAAACCTGGGCAAACAGCTTAGAGGTAAAATTTGTACCTCGGTCTGACTGTATGACCCTGGGAATGCCAAATGTAGAAAAGAATAAAAATAACAAATGATGCGATTGAAAGTTTTATTTACTCCCAAATGGCCAGAGAGAGCATGATCATGAGCTAAACGCAGAATCGGTTCACGATAATTATCAGGGACCACTACCTGAAATACAGTTTTCCAGCTCAGATCCTTCCCTGATGGAGACCATTTACGCATGAGCACCCCATCTTCCCAAACGTAAACCACATCCCTATTCGCTACTTCATCTTTCTCTACAGCCACATTAACACACTTATCTAATGATGGATCAGCTTTCTGCCAGGCAGCCAGCTGCTCCCTCCCTGTTCCCAGCAGAGATTCAAGTCGGACTGCAACATCCTGATCAGGAATACAGACATTAGAAAAAACATCCTGCACACATTCCTTTTTGTCAACTCTATCAGTCATGAATGTTTCAGACACCTCTAGAACATCAAACTTTCTAGTCTGAGCACGCGTTACCATGCAGGCAGAAAAGACAGACGGAAATTGTTGACCCACATCAATCGGTTCACACAACCCAGTCACATCTGGCGTGTCCACTACAATAGGCCGAGGAAACACCTTACCACCAGCTATATCGTTACCCAAA
Organism: Sinocyclocheilus grahami; assembly: GCF_001515645.1. NCBI lineage: Eukaryota > Metazoa > Chordata > Actinopteri > Cypriniformes > Cyprinidae > Sinocyclocheilus > Sinocyclocheilus grahami. Next base: position 2,733,636 of record NW_015505201.1, on the reverse strand, counting down.
ATCAGATCGACTCCCTCAACAGGAAGCTGATCGTACTCCTAACTTCGTGAACCCTGTAAACAAATCAGACTGGAGATAAACTGAATGCAAAGGCACTTTAACACAACCAAGCTCAATGCCACGGATTAACACGCTCGCTCCGTAGTATGACTGTTCAGAAAATTCTAGTGCACTTTCCAAGATGAACGACTGAACCGAACCCGTATCTCGCAAGATTGTAATCGGCTTCAAATCTCCCTGCTCCTCTGAAAGAGATACAGAACCATTCGTAATAAATGGGCAGTATAACTCAGTATGTGAACTAGAAAACTGAGACGGCATGGAAGCAGTATGGACCAAAGCAACTCCTTTTGGTTTCTCAGGAGGCTTACCCTGATTCCAACGCTTACAGTCTACAATTAAATGTCCTGGCTCATGGCAAAAAAAAACACACGCGTCTTTCTCCCTCACGAGACACATTTGTGTTACGAAACACATTCGACATGGCTTCTCTACTCCCTCGTGTTCCCTTACCCTTATTAAAAACTCTCGAGTGGTTTCTCACAGAAAATTCAACAGATGAACCATTTTTCTCTCTACACACAGACGGAGTTAAAACTGTTTTGTGCGTGAGCGCAAATTCATCTGCCAAAACAGCGGCTTTCGGCACGGACAATACCTTTTGCTCATTTAGATATACAACAATATCCTCCGAAACACAACTTTTAAAATCCTCCAACAATAAAAGTTCT
>NW_015505201.1:2707303-2731733 GCF_001515645.1 Sinocyclocheilus grahami | reverse complement strand
TTTTTCTCTCTACACACAGACGGAGTAAAAACAGTTTTGTGCGTGAGCACAAATTCATCTGCCAAAACAACGGCTTTCGGCACGGACAATACCTTTTGCTCATTTAGATATACAACAATATCCTCCGAAACACAACTTTTAAAATCCTCCAACAATAAAAGTTCTCTTAACTGCTCAAACGTGGTAACTCTGCTTGCTGTACACCATTTAATCAAACAACATAGTTTTCTCACGAACAAACTCACTAAATGTTTCACTGGCTATTTTCTGATGTTTTCGGAATCTCTGACGATAAGCTTCAGGTACTAATTTGTACGCTCGCAACACCGCAGCTTTGACAATATCATAGTCCAGACTTTGCTCGATAGGTAAAGCTGTACACACTTCCTGAGCTTTACCCACTAACTTGCACTGCAGAAGCAACGACCACAACTCTTTCGGCCAATGCAAGGTAGCTGCAATACGCTCAAAAGCGACGAAGAAAGAATCTATCTCAGTCTCTCTAAAATGAGGTGCAAGTGTGACATATTTACTCACATCAAGACTGGTTACAGACTCACCAACAGACAAAGTAGCATGTGGCGGACTTTGCTCCGATACAGCTGAAACTGACGCATTCACTGGCGAACGAGGAGATGGAGGTCTAGACCTAGGCATAGGCACAGGTGCATTAAATTGCTCTTTGGCTTGTAATTCCAGTCTACGTAATTTAAACTTACTATCAGCCTGTAACTCCAAAGTTCGAAAGTGAAGCAGCTGCGCATCATAATCCTGTTTCTTTAACTGCAGATCCAACTCCTTCAACTTAAATCGCTAACATAGGATCAAAACGAGGATGACTAGGATTGATGTTAGGAAAAGAAAACGTTTCCTCACCTACCTCAGCTTCAACACTCTTCCGTGGTAACCCTTCCACAGATTCATCCGGCAAAATTCCAGCCTCTACCAACTTGTTATACAACTTCTCTTTAACTACCTGTTTTGGCCCCTCCCTAGGAACAGAAAAATTAAAGAAATCCGCAATCTGCAACAAATCAGCCTTACGACACTTGTTAAAGACCTCCGTAGTAGGAGATAACGTAAACAACGTTAAATCAAATTCCATATTTGACCGTAACTTCGTCCCGCACCAAAAGACAATTACCAGGCAAACAAATGCATGGTTAATTCCGCCAAATACCTTCATTGATACGTACTGAATGAATCCGCAACATATGGTACCTTCATTAACAAGCCATAAACAAATCTCCAAGTCATCTTACCCTTCACTGAGACGCCCAAATAAACCTCCACAATGTATTACCTGCTCCAAACGAGTCCCTAATTTATGTTATCTGCAACAGACGAACGCCCTATTTAGACCATCCGTGAAGAACAACCGGCCGAACGAGCCCCCAATTTATGTTACGACCCTGGTCTAGGTCAGGACCGCAACATAAACGACACAACAATGAATGGCTGTTAAAGTACTCATTTTAATTCTCTTTGATCAATTTTGTGCGGTAGCAGTTTTGGAGAGTACAAACAATATCACCACAAAGAAATAAACAAATTAAAGAAACTGAGGTAAATTATCAGGGGTGAGCAAATGCCAAAACAATAAACAAACAACACTCGAACTTCCCATAAAGAAACTAACTTCCCTGGGAATCAAAATAAAGAAACCAAAATACAACAGATCTAACCTCACTCCTTGTCTACCCCAAAACAGGAGAAAAGGATAATGGCCAAGTGGCCTATAAAAACAAATAAGGCACTCACCCCCTACAGCCTCACATGTGGCTTACAAACATGAACAGTGAAACATTGAAGTTAAAGACATAAGGCTCTCACAACACATGGAGCTAACAGCACTCCGTTAGAATATAGACTTGAGATCTCACAGCATTTTCACTACAACTTAACACACAGTTTTAACACCAGAGCAATCAAAGAGAGACATACAGAGCAATGATCATAGCGAGCAGCAAGAGTGAGAGCGCCCTCCAGTGAGATCCGGGGGAATTTATAGTACAGGTCTCGTCTCTGGTCCACCCACCAGCAGTCTCTCATTAAGCCTTGAACCAATCCTGGTAGAGAGGAGACAACAGGAACACATCCTAGCAGAACACCCTAGCAACCACTTAGAACACCTATGCAACCATTTATCAATTTCCTAGTAACCCATACAAAGCTCAAGCTGATATTTGAATTTAGTCATTTCTAGCTGTTGGATGCAAAGATGCATGGATGCTTAAGGAGTGAATACATATGCTTTCTTTTTTGTTCTTCTATCTCTCTGTGTGTGTGTGTGATTGATCAGTGCCGTGTTCAAAGCCCATGGACGTGCTGTTCCTGCTGAGAGCCTCTTTTGATAACCAGTTTGAAGACTTGAAAACGTTTGTGAGAACCTTCATAAAGAGCACAAATATCGGTAAGTCTCAATAAGACTGATTTTTTATTTTGTGTATACATTTAAATGGTTACTTCTAGAGTTGTACTCATCTGTGTTGCAGGTCGCAATGACACACAGGTAGCAGTGAGAGTGTATGGGGCGAAATCAGCAGTTGTAGTCACATGGAGAGATGAACAGACAGAAGACAACCTTCTCAAGCTTATAGAAACCTTACAAAGCAAGACAGACAACACACCAAGACTGGGTAAATATGCAGCGAAGACACAGCAGGTACAGTACAGCCTGACAGTTAAAATATACGCCACGCTACGTTCCTTCCTCTGTCTCTGCAGGAGCTGCTCTGCGATTGGCTGTGCAGACAGCCGTTTCCTCCACCAGCGGGGGACGGATGGGCATCCCTAAAGCTGTGGTTATGGTTGTGACTGACAGGTCAATAGACTCGGTGCAAGAGGCAGCAAACGAGGCTCTGACCGCTGGTGGGTGAAATTGTTTTACAGCTTTATCAATGGGCTCTTTTAAGTGGTCTTTAAAGTGATATTCAGGGTTCAACAGAAATGTAACTTTATTGAAATCATATATGGTACATTGTTGATTTCCACTCTAATTTAAACTCCCATCAGACTGTAAAAACAAGCCTTTTTACAATAATGCATAAAGTCTATGGGGCAAGATATTCCAGATTTAAAAACAAAACTGTGCAGCTTGTATTTTTGTTTAAATAATTTTACTGTATATATGGAATGTGATTTATTTTTAAGTTGTAAAGTTAGGGACGTGGAAGTCAAAATTATTTAATTTCTGTGGTAACCGACAGGATGCCACTCTTACTTACAAACCCAAGAGCCACCTAGCAAGTAAATGTTTTTTTAAATAAAATAATAAATCCCACCATAAATCTATGGTGCAAGTAATTTCATATTTAAAAGCATGTAGCATTATGAGATGAAGTCATAGCATTATTAGATTACAGTCATGAGAATAATTCATAAGGAACGTAACATCAAAGTGAAGTGCAGTCAGCCACCGGTTGCTACTTCAGATTGCACAAAAGAGGCAATTTCCTGAATGTCTGTCTTGTTCCTTCTCATGAATAAATTCAATTTCATAGATAACCACTCCACTGTCCTCATACTAATGACAGTGTGTTGATACAGCAATAGACCAAGGATTTCTTTGTTAGTAAATCCTACACTACGATATAACTACATGCACCACATCCATTTCTTGCATTTATAAAGCTGCCGACTCTAGTCTGTGCTCTACTCCTATTGCATCCTTTTTCCAGTAATATACATTTTTTAACTATCTACTTTATTTACACAATTTTATGCATTTAAACTCCTACTTTTATGATTTTATTCTCATAACATTATGACTTACAAGCAACTTTTTTGTTGTATACAGGTGTGTCAGTGTTTCCTATTGTACTGGGTAACCAGTATGCCCAGACTGAACTGAGCGCGCTCACGGGACGACACACTCAGGACAACATCATCCGGCTCAGCAGCACAGAGTACCTGCTAGCCATGGCTGCCCTCAACCAGACTCGCATATACACACTCTCACACACACGTAACACAATACTATAGCAGTTGGATTACGATGGTGATGATGATGATGTCCCTCAGCGGGTCCTCCTGGAGTGTGTGTGGATGATGAAGGGAATGAATGGAAGGTGAGCTGTGTTTTTAGTAGGATGCAAAATTCCCATCATTCCATCAACTCCCACGAAAGACCTCCACTTTACAAACATCAGCTGCTGATTTTCTACCATTTAACCTCTTGATCTGATGCAGACTTTCAGAGAAACAATCCATCTTTCACTGGAATCTCGGGATCCATAATCTCTTTCACTGGATCATGCATTCTGGACCTGTAACTTTTGGGGCATTTCTGAAATTATAAAATTGAAAATTATAATGTTATAAAGCTCTGGGTTATAAAGTTCCAGGTTTGTAGAGCTGCACAATTTGGCCAAAAATGTTGCGATTATATATCGATATGACTATAATAATAATAATTATTTTGTACTGTAAAATAATTATTTTTATTATAATGATGATGATTATTATTATTATAGATATTAAACAAAATAAAAAAAATCCTTTCATAATGTTTAATTGTAAAATAAAAAATAAGCATTTAAGAAAAATAAAAGATATAATAATTATTATTTTATTTTATAGTAAAACTAATATTACAATACTAGTATTTATGGATGTCTTAATTTCTTCCTTTTCAAATGTTAAACCATCAAGCTTTTATTTGGGTGAAAAACCACAATCAGTTTATAAGGACTTTTCTTCACGAGTTTGAGAAGAACAAATGACTCAAAGATAGAGCGGATGCAGGGATGGAGTTCGAGATGGTTTTACTTTAAACTGAGCCACTCTGAGCCACTGAAAACACTGGATCATGAGTTGTTCACGTATAAATGAACACAGTGCTGCACTTCACTCTGAAACACACAGCACAAGAATTATGAAATAGGTATGAAACGAAATTCATATATATATATATATATATAGAGAGAGAGAGAGAGAGAGAGAGAGAGAGAGAGATGGAGAGAGATATATATATATCTATATATATTTCATATATATAGATATGTGAAATGAAAAATTTTTTTTTAACATTTGTTAATACAAATTTGTCTATTTATTCATAATCATATGGGGTATTTCCATTAAATTATATTAACATTAAGTGATATAGGCCTAATAATAATCTATGTAATGCCACCTATAGAAATTTTTATTTATTTCAATAGTTAAATTGTATGTATGTTTCTTTAGAATTATAGAATTATATTTGAATTTAAAAATTGAATGTGTGTGTGTATGTATATATGTATTCATATGTATATACACACACACACATACACACACACATAAACATTTTAATTAAATCGTTAAATATTTATTTCTTAATAGTTATAGAATTGTATTTGAATTTAATAATTGAATATATATATATATATATATATATAATACTGTATTATATATAACGTGTTAAAAATATATACACACACACAGTAGATATTCATTTTAATATTTAAATGTTTCTTCGAATGTTTAATTTTAATTAATTAATTAATAATTTATTTAAAAACTAATAAATGCCGAATTTCTTTGAACTGCAGATCCTCTTTTTCTGTTTTTCATTCTAATTTAAAGTCCAATTCAACATCCTGTGGGGTGTGGCATTCCATGAAACACCTGAATCGAAATAGAGCCATTTTTTACACTTTCCTAACCTCCCATACAATTTTTCCCAACCACCCATAGCGTATGTGTGTGATGTCCATAACTTTGCCCATCTCTGTCTCAGGTTCCTGCTCTGATGATCAGACAGGTCTAGTGTTATCTGATGGCCGTGTGACCACAGACCCTGTCGTGTATCTGAAGGGATGGGCTCTGGGCAAGTGTGTCCGGCATCAGGAGGTTCAGTCGTGTGCCGCGGGGGTGACGGAGGGCCCGACGGAGGGCCCGGGACTCAAATGTGTTGAGTTCTGAGGAGTTCAGATGCTGTCACGTGCTGGTCCCCCCCACAGGACTATGTGCAGATCTGCCGGACTGTGGCCTGCCAGCCTAATGCTGTGTGTGACCTTGTTACCGCGTACAGCAGCGTGTGCCGTCAGCAGGGGAGTGTGTGTGGACTGGAGGACGCCCACCCTCTGCCGTGAGTCTTCTGTGATGAATGAGTCATGAAGTGAAGCCGCGAGGACCCTGCGTGTCTCAGTTCAGTGAGATTGTGCTACTTTAATCAGCGTGCCTGAGAAAGAACAAACGGGAGTTACTACAGATCTGTGTGCTGTAATGGAAGTCTCAAGCTTGAAAGAAAGTTAAATTGGAAGCATACATCATACAGCATACAGTGGCTGGTATTATGGAATAGTTGCCCCAAAATGAAAATGATGGCATTATTTAATCACCCTCATGTCGTTCAAAGCCTTGCTGTTACAACCACAAAAAGAGACATACATTTGCTATCTTGCCATCCAACAGCAGTTCATAGTGACCAAACTCCAAAAAGGACAATAAAATACTGTACAAGTACTACAAAAGAAGTCTTCTGAAGATATACCATAGATTTTTGTGATAAAAAAGACTTTTAACGATATTTTTAGTCATTAATCACTGATAATCTTCATCTCTGTTAAATCAGTATTATTTCTATACTACTATATAGTTTTTATTAATAATTTGAATTAGCTTTTATTTTCATTTATATAGATTTTTTTATGTAATTTAAAAAGTTTTGTGATTGTTACATTTTTATTTCTGTTTTAGTTTTATTAATTTTAGTACTTCATCTTAGCTAAAAAAAATTAATGGTTTCGTTTTAGTTTACAATAACACTGCTCTTTAGATTAAAAAAAAAATATAGAATTAGAAAATTAAATATATATATATTTAAATTAAAATAAAAAACTAATAAAGAATTAATTAAACATTTTAAGATAAAATAATCCTTTCAAATAAAAAAATAAATGTTGTGTTTCATGGAGAAAAAAACAGCATGTTTGAAACAACATGAAGGTGAGTATTTAGTGATCAGAATTTGAGATCATCTAAATTTATCCCCTTATGGTGTTCAGTTCATCATTGTACATTATTAAAGGTCTCATGAAAATGTAAGACCTTTCTCCACCTCCATTTCTCCAATTTTCCTTTCTGCGATTACACAAGTCACATGACATGATATCCAAACATTTATTCTGGACAAAATCAAATCTCTCCCCACATTCTTACAGTATATTCTCATTTTTAACTGGTCAATGTTGCATTAACAGACTTAAAAATGTTGTTAATGGCATTTTATGTCATTAAGACTTTTGTGTTCTACTTGAATACACTTGAATTTCCCATTGTATTTTCTGTGCGTAGCCATGTCATGCTCAGACTCAATGGAATACGCTGCGTGTCGAACCGGATGTTTGGAGCAGTGCGGACGGAGCCAGTTCAGTCCTGGTGACATGATGGGTGATGGTTTAATGAAGGACAATGGATCAGTGTGCTTGAACACTCCCACAGAAGGCTGTTTCTGCCCTGAAGGGTCCGTGTTAATGGGAGATAAGTGTGCAAGCAAAGAGACCTGCAGCCAGTGTGTGGACCACCATGGGAAAACCCACAAAGTATATTGATTTTACCATTTATTAAACATCACGCCTTTATGATATTGCTATTGCCACCACTTTATAAAACCAATAAGTCTCTGTCAGTCTCATGATCCTGGTGTGTGTGTGTTTCAGTTTATGGAAAGCCGGAATCCTGAGGAAAACCCCTGTCTTCTGTGTGTGTGTCTGGATCAGCAGCGCATTAACTGCACAGCATTGCCTTGCACCAATGCTAAAGGTAAAGACACAATGTGTGTACATTCTCTCTCACTATCACTCTCGTGCACTACACGATTAACAGCCCCATTTCTTGAAGTGGTTTCTCAGTGTGTGTTGTCATGGCAACTGTTGCTGTGCTTCAGCCCCAGAGTGTGGACAATGTGAGGTTCTTCGGGAGAAGACGGGACCTAAGTGCTGCCCTGAATATGAGTGTGGTGAGCTGAGAACACACATCTAACACAGAGAATACAAAAATAATGTGCATTTATACATTTAACGTATCCATAATGGACATTCTACTTCATATATGGACTGTCAAATCAATTAATTGTGATATTATATATAAATATATACTAAATATATTTCTTAAATATGTACATGTATGTATATTTATCGTGATTAATCAATTTGACAGCTGTTATTTTAAAAATACATATTTCATACGCCTGACTTTTTTTTAATGGTTAAACGAAATGTTAGCCATCAGTAATTAATGGAAATTAGAAAACTTATACAATTGAACAACAATTGATTTAACAAAAATTAAATTTTTTGTTCCCTACAAAGATGTAATGTTTTCCCAAATTCTGTGGATTCTGATTTTTCTAGATTCTTTTTAATATTCTTTTTAATTTAATAATCAAAATCATGTGTAATCAATTGATTTCATAAAACTTTAATAATGTACGACATTTTTACAATAATAGAGCCCTATGAGTTTTTATTTTTTTCTCTGTTTTATATTTTGTGCTTGAGTACTGTATGTATATAAAACCGTGCCACACAGAGACGCAGAATATGCAGACTTCATATTTAAATAGCAGTCTTTTTGGGCTTTAAATGTGAATTTAACTGTAAATTCAACTTTTATGACTGGATTCCGCAATTCCACCCACCTGTTCTGAGACATGAAAACCATTGGGCCTTAGATATGTGATGCTTTTACCACTCATACTCACAGATATGATACACCTGATAGCTCTACCACATTATAGTGTTGTTAATCTACTGTGTGTGTCTATAGTGTGTGACCCGAACTGTAAGCGGTCAGATTCCCCTCACTACGCTCACGGGCTCAGTGTCGTCCTCACAAACCCAGGAGATTGTCTGCCAGTTTACCAGTGTGGTGAGAGCACACACACACACACACACACACACACACACACACACACTCTCTTGTTAATTTCACAAAGATGGTTTTCAATCACATCAATCTCTTTCACCGCCCTCACTCAGTTTGCAAAAAGGATCAGTGCCCTGTGACAACAAAACCATCCTGCCCTGCATACAAGAAGCTGTTGGTCACACCGTCGGAGTGCTGCGATTCATACATATGTGTGTGTGACTGTCAAAACATCACTCGCACCTGCCCCCCGGGTTACATCACGAAGACCACCGCCAATGATTGCGACTGCATAGAGGTCACCTACACGCCCGATAAGGTTGGCACGCTTTTGCGCTCTCGCTGCGCATGTGTTATTCACTTGCCCTTGCATCTCCATGTCCTAATGAGTGTACTCTGCAATCAGCATGTAATCGACTATTTATATGTGCAGGTGTGTGTGGTGGACATGGTGAACGCTATGGTCTACCAGGTGGGCAGCAGGTGGGAAGAGAAGTGTGAAACCTGCACCTGCACGGAGCAAGCAGACAGACAGACCGGCCTGCACATAAAAAAAACTATGATGGAAAGTTTGGTAACACTTTACTAAAAGCCTTTATGTATAATGCATTATAAAAGTAGTTTTAATGCATTAATTATGCCTTGTAATACACATTATAATGTATTGTACAATATGAATAATTGTAACCACAGTTGATACTTTATAACACTTACCAATTTATTGTTGCACTGTTTTAAATTTTTTTTATTATTATTTACGACTAAATATAATGTCTTACAATGCACATTATGAATAATTAGAATTCAATAACCCTTTATAATGCATTATACATAAAGGCTGCATCTCCATGTCCTAATGAGTGTACTCTGCAATCAGCATGTAATCGACTATTTATATGTGCAGGTGTGTGTGGTGGACATGGTGAACGCTATGGTCTACCAGGTGGGCAGCAGGTGGGAAGAGAAGTGTGAAACCTGCACCTGCACGGAGCAAGCAGACAGACAGACCGGCCTGCACATAAAAAAAACTATGATGGAAAGTTTGGTAACACTTTACTAAAAGCCTTTATGTATAATGCATTATAAAAGTAGTTTTAATGCATTAATTATGCCTTGTAATACACATTATAATGTATTGTACAATATGAATAATTGTAACCACAGTTGATACATTATAACACTTACCAATTTATTGTTGCACTGTGTTTTAAAATTTTTTTTATTATTATTTACGACTAAATATAATGTCTTACAATGCACATTATGAATAATTAGAATTCAATAACCCTTTATAATGCATTATACATAAAGGTTTTAAGTAATGTGTTACCAAAAGTTTTTATTAATATTTTTTAACTCCACGTCCTCAAATTAGATAATATAAGGCCTTTTTGGCAATTCAGCATTTTTTTATTAATTCAAGATAGAGGGCTGCGTATTAATTTGTGAACACTGAATATATTATAAAGATCACAACAAGTCACTTTAAAAGATGATATGTAGTGGCATTTACAATGCATTTAAATTCTGTATTGTGACATACTTTATGAATATTCATCCGATTTCATCAGTTTCAGGCTATGATATTATGACTGATTTTTCATAAAGCATGCACCATTATTATGCATACTTTCATAAGGGATTTGAACTAACTCCTAACTTCAAGTATTACATTTTTCTGCACTTACGTATGCACAAAAAAACATTTAAAGTGGTTTCATTCAAATTCGCAATGAAATGGAAGTAAAGACAGATATTTTCTTTCATATCGTGTCATGCATCCAAGTGAAATGGATTATTTGAAAACAAAAAAAATGAAGGGTGGGGACTTGGTTCTATCCATCGGTTGTTTAGTGGATTTTGAGATGTGGATGTTGCACTCAAAAATGGGATAAATATGTAAGAACGAGACCGGGTTTAAGCGGAATGAATGATTGGAGAAATCCAACATGCATCACCAGAGAGAAGTTTTTTTATGAGAAGATTGAGTTATTTTGATTTGACATTAAGAAACAAGTTTAAAAAAATAAGAATATTCATGTACGAATCATTCACAATAAGAACAATAACATGCATTTAGAAAACAAGACACGGTAAACTTCAATTTCATGCTGACTTTAAGGCAAGTCAGTCAATTTGGTGGTCTATTTCCAGTCATGCAAGTTTAACTTTACTAAACAACCTGAATGGAAAAGAGCAAAAATATTATGCTTAAATAACATATTTCAAATCAGGAATAAAATCTGGCAACAATCATATCGTGCTGCTTTGTAATCACACAAAAAAACTATATTTTTCAGTCTGCTCCAGCTAATGCATATGCAGATTCAAGAGTAAACAAACAGTCCATACTTTTATGAGAAAGTCGACTGGCTCTTTTCATTACAATGCAACATAGAAAGTGTTATAATTTCTCACATTATTTTCTATACGAGTGGACCGTCTCCATATATAATGTCTCTTATAATACCTCAAATTATGCAGGATGTTGGATGGTGAGCTATTATTTCTTTTTAGATTTACAAAAAAAGGGGTTATTTTATTACATAAATTGATTCCCATATAGTGACCAAATATGATGAACTCTTTTTGATTGTGTCAGTAATTAACCACCTGACAACCACCAAGAACATCGTAGCAACCAAATACCCGGCCAGCTACTCGCAAAAGTATTTTGTTCAGTAAATGTACAAATCTAATCTAATTTCCCTCATCCCTTGGTCATATAAACAAGAGGAAACAATTTAAAAGTGAAGAAAAGCTATTACATTATGATGAAAGGCGCAAATAGGTTTTCTCTTACAATAACAGGCAGTGATGAATCATGCACAGTAAGCCAGGGGACATTTATTTATGATTTCACATTGATTTTGTGTATGCAGGGAACCACATACTCTCACTCAGAGGGCGAGTGCTGCGGTCACTGCCGTAAATCCAGCTGTGTGGAAGGAGGACGTTTGAGACAGGCGAGTATTTAGTGTCTTTTTCCTTTTACATCTGAAAGACATTGTCTTTAACTCCACGTGTGTGCAGGTTGGAGAGCAGTGGGTGTCTCCGCAGGACAGATGTGTGTGGAGCGAATGTGTTCAGGTCAATGAGGAAGTGTTCATCCAGCATACAAACGTATCCTGCCACCTCATGGACACGCCAACCTGTCCACTGGGCACAGAGCTCCAGTGCAATACAGTAGAAGACTGCTGCCCGACCTGCCACTGCGGTACAAACAGCTTCACACACACAACTAACACAGAATAATAACTTAATGTCACACGTACCAATGATCAATGAACTGATCGAATTTACATCTTATATTTTCATGACCTGCAATGAATCCATATTTTACAATACTTTATATATTTTTTAACAATTTAATATTTTTAACTGTGTTTTTATTTGTACTATTTTAAATTTTAACATTAAATATAATTAATATTTTAATATTTATTAAAATACGACAATGCCATTTTCTTTGCATGTTTGTGGCAAAAAAGCAAAATATTAGGAATTCACTCTTAAAAGGAAATAACTCATCTGAAGAGTTAAATCTTTGCCGTAATCACTATTCCTTTAGGTAAGTGTTGCATGATCATCTAAATCTTAATTTAGATGCCAACAATTAGATATACACAATTGGTTAATGTAACAATACAGTGATATAAATATATAGCTATTATATGAGCTCTTTCAGTTTGATATTTTATAAAGAATTATAAGATTTTCCTTAAAGAAGTCTTTTTAAAAATGTCCATTAATAAAATAAATTCTGCCTAAAGCTGATGAGTTTTAATAGTAGTAAAAACTATAACTCGCCAAATCCCATTTGGTGTTTGAAGTGTTAATTTTGGAGCCTGCACACACACTGCTCGTACACCGCTGCTCTCTGTCATCTTAGACACTAATGTGCTTTTTTTTTCTTTCTGCAGTTGCAATGGATGTCTGCGTGCTGAATCAAACTGTTATTGCGGTAAAGACGTAGAGTTAACATACAGAATACTAATGTGCCGTGTGCAGATGTCTTGGTGCATAACAGATTGACTTTGGGGTGTGTTGCTCTGTGTGTGTGTGTGTGTGTGTGTGTGTGTGTGTGTGTGTGTGTGTGTGTGAGTAGGTTGGAGCGAGTGATGGTGGATGTGTGCACACACTGTGAGTGTGTGAGAGATAAGAGGAGTTATCGGCTCTCTTGCAGGAAGAAGAGCTGCTCCCCCTCCTCAGAGGTAAAACCCTCACTCTGAAGATTATTAAAGGGGTAGTTCACCCCAAAAACATGACAATTCTCTCATCATTTACTCACGCCCATGTCGTTTAAAACCCATATGACTTTTTCATCCACAGAGCACAAAAGCAGATGTCTTGCCCATGTTTGAAAACGTTCAAGCTGCTTTTGCATGCAATGAAAATGCAATAAAAGGAGCATAACTTTTAAAAAGCAGCTCTTCAATTTCATTCACATTTTTATGTTGGATATGCTGCACTTAGATGTGTCAGGTTTTGACGTCCATAAAGCCAAACGCTTCTCAAACGCCTTTTGAATAAGAAAATAAAAAGAGAAAGACCGTCATTAATTATGACATGAGGATAAGTAAATGATGACAGAATCTTCATTTCTATGGAAACAGCCTCTAAAAGGACTGTCAGCTCTATATGTATGAGTATAGTCATATGTGTGCTTAGTTTTGTAGGGATATACACTGGAGCCGATACCTAATGCTTGCTGCGGACGTTGTGTAGCAACTGCATGTAGCATCCGACGACCTGACGGACTGCTGGTCACTCTGAAAGTAATAAATATGTGCAGACACAGTCATGAGTCACAATAGCCAGAATAGTCAGTGTGGAAGACGCAGGTTTGAATCCACCCTTCTCTCACCACTAACTACCTCGACGTGCCAGTGAACATGGTTAATGGCCAAGAAAATAAAAAGCCATATGTTTCAAACATTGCAAATGCACCCATGAAGTATATACACTACCATTTAAAATAAATAACTTTTATTGAACATGGACCCATTGAATTTATCAAAAGTGACAGTAAAGACATTTATAATGTTACAAAATATTTCTATTTCAAATAAACACTGTTATATGGAACTTTCTATTTTGAAAAAAAAAAAAAAAATAATAATAATCAGAAATGTTTCTTTCAGCAAATCAGCATATTAGTATGATTTCGGAAGGATCATGTGACACTCAAACCTGGAGTAATGAAGCTGAAAATTCAGCTTTGCATCACAGGAATAAAATATATTTTGAAATATATTCAAATAGAAAACAGTTATTTTAAATTGTAATAACATTTCACTATATTACTGTTTTTACTGCATGTTTGATCAAATAAAGGTAGCCTTTGTGAGAAAAGTATTTTATATCAACCCCGAACGTAAGAACAGTAGTCTATATTAGGCCATTGCTTGTCAATCATTGAAGAAAACTAAAATTCAGAAAGTGAAGTGATCTGCAGGCTAAATTTAAAAATCAACTATTAATGCTTGAGGAGTCATATGAAACTATCTTCCGCTGTGAGCCAGTAGTTCGAGACCCCTGCTTTAGATGCTCCAGATGTTCTATTGATTTTCAGATAGATAGTGTCATAAATCTGTACATATTTGTGTGTTCAGGCAAATGCAATGCGTACAGATGGCTGCACTAAACACACATGCAGTGTGAATAAAGATAAAGAACTGGTGCTGGAGACGCTTGTGACAACAAGTTTGTGACCGCAAACGCTGTCTGGAACATGGGGTACACACACTTTACTTTCCTAATCCTAGAACAACATTGCGATTGCATGGCAAACCCTATTCCTAATCCTAAATCTGCCAAACCTTAAACACCGATCCAGAAACATATTATATTTCTAATAAACTACATTTATTGTGCCGCACAATAATGAAAGTGAAACAATGTATTCTTTATCCACAGGGTAAAATAAGCCAGATTGGAGACACCTGCTGTGAGATGTGTAAGAACAACCACCAAAACCATTCCTCATACATCCTGCTCAGTTTATAAACTCCATCCTATGGCTGCACGATTAATCGTAATAAAACCAAAATTGTGATATGGACCTATATGCACATGTGTTAAAGAGTGAAGCATGTCACTGTGTTCATTTACATGTCCGGTGTTTTTTAGCGTCTCAGAGCTGCTCAGTTCGCTGTAAATGCTGTACAACACAAACTTCAGTTTTGAGAAGAGTTTGAGTCGCCCACTTTAACTTCCTAGATTTGTTATGAAATGCTCATCAATAAAAGAGACGCTTTAAGTTCAATACAGTTAAACACAAATCAGAGGCTCCCCACTGTTTAACGTCAAAATAAAATTTTGATGGTTTAAACATTTGAAAATTAAGAAATTAAGATACAGATGTTAGTATTGCAATTCTAGTTGTAATATAAAATAAAATCTATATATTTTTTCTTAAATACTGTTTTTTATTTTACAGTGAAATATTACAAGAATAATATTTATTTTATTATTTAGTTATTTTTAGATGTTGTTGTTGTTATTGTGTAGTAATATTGATATATGATCACATTTTGGCCAAATTTTGCACATCAAAAATAGGCACATCAATCTGTGGTTCTATGACATTATCACTTCCAACAGGGTTCAAATAATATTTGATTAAAATGCTTCGGGTTTGTAACTAAATGATAACACGAATAACTTGTTGTGTGCAGAAAAGGATTAATCTCAATTCCAGCTGCCATGACCTTAATAATAACTGTACAATCATCTGGAAATCATGTCGGAAAGTATGTTCATTAAACATGGCGAGTCACTGCATTATTATGATGTGTTTTGAAGGTAATTATGAAAGTGCATGACTAGTCCATGCATTCTCTGATGGGATTTAATACACTATTAGTGATCAGATCGCTCAAATTGTTGGCTAAATTATTGCTTTATTTTTCTCATTTACAACCATTTAATGTTCTCTCTTAAATGAACTGACTGATTAAGCAATGTAAAATACGCATAAGTGAGTGTTGCTAAGGTAGTGGTTGTTTAATGGTTAAGTCTCTGAGCTGCTAACACATAGCAGGTTCAGTTCTGTGAAAATATGACCCAAGAAAATGTCAGTGTGCTCTTAAACAAAGCACATAACCCCAAGTTTATCCAAGCAGACAATAGGCTACAAATGAGTTTGGACATAAAAAAGAATAAGATAAATAGGGACAATTACTGACCCAGTTTAAATGTCAACAGCCTTTAGTATATCATAACTTTATCTTTATAGACAATGGATTCACTATTAAAATGTATAATGACATTTAGTTATATTTCATTAATACAATTATTCAATATTGTTTCATTATATAATGCATATAGCAATAGTTCACCAAAAATGAAACTTCTGTCATCATTTACTCACCCTCATGTCTTTCAACACCATATGAATTTCTTCCATAAACACAATGTAACTGTATTTCAAGGTTCTCTTTCCCATACAATGAATGTAAAAGGTGACCAGGGCTGCCAAGCTCTAAAAGAGACAATAAAGCATCATACGTGTCATAAAAGTAGTCCATACGACTCATGCGCTATATTCCGTATTCTTCTACAGCACATGTGTCAAACTCAAACTCAATTATATAGCCTATGCAAGAGCGCATCAAATGCCTGAGTGTTCTGCAGATATGCCAAAGAATGTAAATCAGTATTTACATAGCATAACAGTAATAAACGTATCTGTTTCGCACATGTCCCGCATTGTCCCGTAAAATCACATCTACTGTCCTGCAACAGATCTATAGCCAGGTGGTCACCCTAGCATAGAGTAATAAAATATTAATTGCTAATTTAAATCAGTAAATTTTAAAGAAAACAATACATTACAAAAATGAAAAGAAGCAGTTTTTTTGCGATCAGATCAACCGGTAAACTGCTGGAAAGTCTAAGGATCCAGTAAACGAATGCATTCAAACAGTATAGTTTAAAACAGCACTAATGCAGAGAAAACACGGCCGATGTCATCAGAGATGGTGGAGATAATAGTACTCACGTACAGACTTAAGTAAAAAGAAAATCAGCAAGCTATTTGGCTTAAAAGCACAAGTGTTTTATTCTGGATGCTGGCTGAAGGTGTTTTAGTTTATGCAGTTGTCAGTGGTTTAGTAATTCTGGATCAGTCAGGTCAAGGTAGCTCATTTAGTGGTCTTTTGGCGTCCCCTTGTATTCCTGTTTGGTATCGCAGATTGACTTGTGCAATTTTTTTTATTAAAAGTGCTTTAAACTACTAAATGTAATGACATTTTTCTCAAGTATCATGTAAATACATATGGATATATCTTATTTATACAGCTCTATATAGAGTACAAATGCACAAATCTATACATAAATCTACTGTTCCAGATTCATACACATTATTTTTTGTTAAGTCTTACTATTTAAATGTTTTTTTCTGTTCTCATGTCAGATGTGTATGTATGTATGTATGTATGTTTGTATGCATGTATGTAACAGGAGCACCTGGTAAAAAAAAACAAATTCCTAGTGTGTTTGCGCACACCTGGCGAATAAAGCTAATTCTGATTCTGATTTAAAATACGCATAAGTGAGTGTTGCTAAGGTAGTGGTTGTTTAATGGTTAAGTCTCTGAGCTGCTAACACGTAGCAGGTTCAGTTCTGTAAAGATATGACCCAAGAAAATGTCAGTGTGCTCTTAAACAAAGCACATAACTCCAAGTTTATCCAAGCAGACAATAGGCTACAAATGAGTTTGGACATAAAAAAGAATAAGATAAATAGGGACAATTACTGACCCAGTTTAAATGTCAACAGCCTTTAGTATATCATAACTTTATCTTTATAGACAATGGATTCACTATTAAAATGTATAATGACATTTAGTTATATTTCATTAATACAATTATTCAATATTGTTTCATTATATAATGCATATAGCAATAGTTCACCAAAAATGAAACTTCTGTCATCATTTACTCACCCTCATGTCTTTCAACACCATATGAATTTCTTCCATAAACACAATGTAACTGTATTTCAAGGTTCTCTTTCCCATACAATGAATGTAAAAGGTGACCAGGGCTGCCAAGCTCTAAAAGAGACAATAAAGCATCATACGTGTCATAAAAGTAGTCCATACGACTCATGCGCTATATTCCGTATTCTTCTACAGCACATGTGTCAAACTCAAACTCAATTATATAGCCTATGCAAGAGCGCATCAAATGCCTGAGTGTTCTGCAGATATGCCAAAGAATGTAAATCAGTATTTACATAGCATAACAGTAATAAACGTATCTGTTTCGCACATGTCCCGCATTGTCCCGTAAAATCACATCTACTGTCCTGCAACAGATCTATAGCCAGGTGGTCACCCTAGCATAGAGTAATAAAATATTAATTGCTAATTTAAATCAGTAAATTTTAAAGAAAACAATACATTACAAAAATGAAAAGAAGCAGTTTTTTTGCCAACCGGTAAACCGGTAAACTGCTGGAAAGTCTAAGGATCCAGTAAACGAATGCATTCAAACAGTATAGTTTAAAACAGCACAGAAAACACGAAAACACGGCCGATGTCATCAGAGATGGTGGAGATAATAGTACTCACGTACAGACTTAAGTAAAAAGAAAATCAGCAAGCTATTTGGCTTAAAAGCACAAGTGTTTTATTCTGGATGCTGGCTGAAGGTGTTTTAGTTTATGCAGTTGTCAGTGGTTTAGTAATTCTGGATCAGTCAGGTCAAGGTAGCTCATTTAGTGGTCTTTTGGCGTCCCCTTGTATTCCTGTTTGGTATCGCAGATTGACTTGTGCAATTTTTTTTATTAAAAGTGCTTTAAACTACTAAATGTAATGACATTTTTCTCAAGTATCATGTAAATACATATGGATATATCTTATTTATACAGCTCTATATAGAGTACAAATGCACAAATCTATACATAAATCTACTGTTCCAGATTCATACACATTATTTTTTGTTAAGTCTTACTATTTAAATGTTTTTTTCTGTTCTCATGTCAGATGTGTATGTATGTATGTATGTATGTATGTTTGTATGCATGTATGTAACAGGAGCACCTGGTAAAAAAAAACAAATTCCTAGTGTGTTTGCGCACACCTGGCGAATAAAGCTAATTCTGATTCTGATTCTGAAATGTTCATTTTCTGTGAAGCTGCTTCACAACAGTGTACCATGAAAAGTGTTATGCAAATAAATGTGAATTGAATTGCAAACAATTATTAATTTATTAATGTATTTATTTATTGTGGCACTATATACATTCATTGCGAATTTAGAAAATTAAAAAGTGCTATTTTTAGTACTTTAGTTTGTATTTATTTATTTTTGGGTGGGGGGAGTGGGGTTGAGTACCACCACTTCTTTTTTTTCTACTACAGGCATTGATTGCGTATCATATGCACGCCAAAGTCAATTTCTGCATGCCGCATGCCAAATAGATACAGAAAATCGTGCTATTGATACGCATTTTCATGAGACTGGGCTCATTATTTTGTTAAATGCCATATCTGTCACACGTTCTTAGCAGCTCACAATTATTTGTTGCGCCATAAATGTAACAAAAAAGTTTTTAACAAAGTTAATGTAATGACTTGTGTTTGATGATACTTGTCTTTATTATTTACTTTGATTTATAGAGTAATTTGGATTTCTTAACCTGATAAATTAAAAGGATTTATGTTCAAATAACACAGAGCAATTACATATATTTTTACATCTATGCAAATGTATATGCAATATTTGTAACTTAAGTAATAATAAAATAAAGAGACAGATATTTAACAATATGTTAAGGAATAATAACATTTGTACAGTCTTACAGTTACAACCGGCCCTTTGATGGCAGCCATAAGGTTGAAGCGGCCCTCATTGAAAATGAGTTTCATACCCCTGCTCTACATCGTTCAAAAAATATTTGCATATGCATATTCATATAGGGTGCATGAAGACGACTTTATGCCACAAGTAGGTTCCCACGTGTTCTATAGTATATAGTGTGCAAAAAGCAGTACATAAAACATGTAGCATGCCTGAATATGCAGTATTTGAATAATAGTAGGCGAGTAATACATGGATGACGTTAGAATTCTGCACCTGCTAGCCTATACCACAGAGAGCCATATGAACCAAGGAGCTGTCAGATTTAAAAAAAAGTCAAGTGTTTTAAGTACCAATAATTTTTTTTCTCTTTTAAAGTAAATTATTTTCACAGTTAAAACAATAACGGGTCAAAGGGTGATATTCAAGGTGACCTTAAAAGGACCTTACTTGACCCCTGGGGGGTCCGTGAAGCTTCTGCAGAGGGATCAAGAACAAACACTACATTTATGACATTTCTGCATATTTCCACACATCTGTGGTTCTATGACATTATCACTTCCAACAGGGTTCAAATAATATTTGATTAAAATGCTTCGGGTTTGTAACTAAATGATAACACGAATAACTTGTTGTGTGCAGAAAAGGATTAATCTCAATTCCAGCTGCCATGACCTTAATAATAACTGTACAATCATCTGGAAATCATGTCGGAAAGTATGTTCATTAAACATGGCGAGTCACTGCATTATTATGATGTGTTTTGAAGGTAATTATGAAAGTGCATGACTAGTCCATGCATTCTCTGATGGGATTTAATACACTATTAGTGATCAGATCGCTCAAATTGTTGGCTAAATGATTGCTTTAGTTTTCTCATTTACAACCATTTAATGTTCTCTCTTAAATGAACTGATTAAGCAATGTAAAATACGCATAAGTGAGTGTTGCTAAGGTAGTGGTTGTTTAATGGTTAAGTCTCTGAGCTGCTAACACGTAGCAGGTTCAGTTCTGTAAAGATATGACCCAAGAAAATGTCAGTGTGCTCTTAAACAAAGCACATAACTCCAAGTTTATCCAAGCAGACAATAGGCTACAAATGAGTTTGGACATAAAAAAGAATAAGATAAATAGGGACAATTACTGACCCAGTTTAAATGTCAACAGCCTTTAGTATATCATAACTTTATCTTTATAGACAATGGATTCACTATTAAAATGTATAATGACATTTAGTTATATTTCATTAATACAATTATTCAATATTGTTTCATTATATAATGCATATAGCAATAGTTCACCAAAAATGAAACTTCTGTCATCATTTACTCACCCTCATGTCTTTCAACACCATATGAATTTCTTCCATAAACACAATGTAACTGTATTTCAAGGTTCTCTTTCCCATACAATGAATGTAAAAGGTGACCAGGGCTGCCAAGCTCTAAAAGAGACAATAAAGCATCATACGTGTCATAAAAGTAGTCCATACGACTCATGCGCTATATTCCGTATTCCTCTACAGCACATGTGTCAAACTCAAACTCAATTATATAGCCTATGCAAGAGCGCATCAAATGCCTGAGTGTTCTGCGGATATGCCAAAGAATGTAAATCAGTATTTACATAGCATAACAGTAATAAACGTATCTGTTTCGCACATGTCCCGCATTGTCCCGTAAAATCACATCTACTGTCCTGCAACAGATCTATAGCCAGGTGGTCACCCTAGCATAGAGTAATAAAATATTAATTGCTAATTTAAATCAGTAAATTTTAAAGAAAACAATACATTACAAAAATGAAAAGAAGCAGTTTTTTTGCGATCAGATCAACCGGTAAACTGCTGGAAAGTCTAAGGATCCAGTAAACGAATGCATTCAAACAGTATAGTTTAAAACAGCACTAATGCAGAGAAAACACGGCCGATGTCATCAGAGATGGTGGAGATAATAGTACTCACGTACAGACTTAAGTAAAAAGAAAATCAGCAAGCTATTTGGCTTAAAAGCACAAGTGTTTTATTCTGGATGCTGGCTGAAGGTGTTTTAGTTTATGCAGTTGTCAGTGGTTTAGTAATTCTGGATCAGTCAGGTCAAGGTAGCTCATTTAGTGGTCTTTTGGCGTCCCCTTGTATTCCTGTTTGGTATCGCAGATTGACTTGTGCAATTTTTTTTATTAAAAGTGCTTTAAACTACTAAATGTAATGACATTTTTCTCAAGTATCATGTAAATACATATGGATATATCTTATTTATACAGCTCTATATAGAGTACAAATGCACAAATCTATACATAAATCTACTGTTCCAGATTCATACACATTATTTTTTGTTAAGTCTTACTATTTAAATGTTTTTTTCTGTTCTCATGTCAGATGTGTATGTATGTATGTATGTATGTTTGTATGCATGTATGTAACAGGAGCACCTGGTAAAAAAAAACAAATTCCTAGTGTGTTTGCGCACAATAAAGCTATAAAGCTAATTCTGATTCTGATTCTGAAATGTTCATTTTCTGTGAAGCTGCTTCACAACAGTGTACCATGTATACAAATATGCAAATAAATGTGAATTGAATTGCAAACAATTATTAATTTATTAATGTATTTATTTATTGTGGCACTATATACATTCATTGCGAATTTAGAAAATTAAAAAGTGCTATTTTTAGTACTTTAGTTTGTATTTATTTATTTTTGGGTGGGGGGGTGGGGTTGAGTACCACCACTTCTTTTTTTTCTACTACAGGCATTGATTGCGTATCATATGCACGCCAAAGTCAATTTCTGCAAATAAGTCGCATGCCAAATAGAAACAGAAAATCGTGCTATTGATACGCATTTTCATGAGACTGGGCTCATTTGTTTTGTTAAATGCCATATCTGTCACACGTTCTTAGCAGCTCACAATTATTTGTTGCGCCATAAATGTAACAAAAAAGTTTTTAACAAAGTTAATGTAATGACTTGTGTTTGATGATACTTGTCTTTATTATTTACTTTGATTTATAGAGTAATTTGGATTTCTTAACCTGATAAATTAAAAGGATTTATGTTCAAATAACACAGAGCAATTACATATATTTTTTACATCTATGCAAATGTATATGCAATATTTGTAACTTAAGTAATAATAAAATAAAGAGACATATATTTAACAATATGTTAAGGAATAATAACATTTGTACAGTCTTACAGTTACAACCGGCCCTTTGATGGCAGCCATAAGGTTGAAGCGGCCCTCATTGAAAATGAGTTTCACACCCCTGCTCTACATCGTTCAAAAAATATTTGCATATGCATATTCATAAAGGGTGCATGAAGACGACTTTATGCCACAAGTAGGTTCCCACGTGTTCTATAGTATATAGTGTGCAAAAAGCAGTACATAAAACATGTAGCATGCCTGAATATGCAGTATTTGAATAATAGTAGGCGAGTAATACATGGATGACGTTAGAATTGTGCACCTGCTAGCCTATACCACAGAGAGCCATATGAACCAAGGAGCTGTCAGATTTAAAAAAAAGTCAAGTGTTTTAAGTACCAATAATTTTTTTCTCTCTTTTAAAGTAAATTATTTTCACAGTTAAAACAATAACGGGTCAAAGGGTGATATTCAAGGTGACCTTAAAAGGACCTTACTTGACCCCTGGGGGGAAGTTTGAGCGTCTCGAGCGCTCCACGGAATTAACGGCAGCAGCACGAGCGCATTAAGCTGCGCGGGGCCGCGAGCGGATTGTCCACCATATCACCGGGAACATGAAGATGGCACTGAACAGGTCGCCCTCTGCCACGGGTGAGTACCAGTCCTAGCACTCCGGTGGATGCTGTTTGTTGATGCTGTTGTTTGTGTGCGAGTGCATTGGATTCTCTGAGCCAAAGGGAAAATGCATTTGCTGTATGTCTGTGCAATTGGCACTTGAATAAATTGGCTTGTTTGGTTATCGTTTTATATTCAACTGTTGCAAATGCATGCATGTTATTTCACGTACTCATGCATTTATAGTCCATTAGTCTGATGTGTTGAAAACTGAACATTTGAGTGGCACCAAACTGGTCGTTGATGTTAATTGCAATGAGGCGCACGCCATTATTTGCCCCTTCAGACGGGCTGTCACACTTTAACACTCGTTAACGTTGTAACTAATTGTGTTAGAATTCATCCTTTGCTTTGGAAAACAGTGAGAGGGCTCAGTATGTCGGAGGGGGTTTGTATAATTAGCTGGGGCAATAAGCTGGAGCTATTTCAAGCGCAATCTGACGCCATGTGTTGTTTTCTCATAACAATCAAACACACTTTATGATCTTTTTTCTCTTTTGACATTGACGACAGAATGGAAACTGTGATTTCATATGAAAGCACTGGGAAATAAATGCACAAATAGACTGTGGAGCGATGCATGGTTTGGTCAGGTGGTGTAAATGCGCTTATAGCTTTCTCTAAGAGTCATGAATCCCTGTGTTTGTTTACCTGAAGGCATGAGGCATATTTAAGTGAGGCGTTAGTCAGGTGTGAGAATATTTAGAAAGACTAGAGGTGTAAGTGCCGCTGTTTGTGTGATCAGAGTCAGCATTGCGTTGAGGCACAGCCTTCAATTATGTCGCTGTCCTTGGTGCTGAAAGGTTTATAGTCTCTTATTTTTAAATGGATGCATTCTCTCTCTCTCTCTCTCTCTCTCTCTCTCTCTCTCTCTCTCTCTCTCTCTTTCTCCTCCTTTTTTCTTTCTATCAATTTATTTGCATGATTTTTTTTTATTAA
>NW_015505201.1:2687699-2707088 GCF_001515645.1 Sinocyclocheilus grahami | reverse complement strand
CTCTCTCTCTCTCTCTCTCTCTCTCTCTCTCTCTCTCTCTCCTTCAGTTCCATTTCAATTTCAAGCAATTTATTGGCATGATTGTTTTGCATGCAATATTGTCAAAGCACACACAAAGAAACTGACATAAGAGAAAAATGCCATAATAGAAGACTTTCAGTAAGATATTATTAGACATCAAAATTAACCTGTGAATATCTCTATCTAACAGAAAATTGGAATGGGGCCCCTGAGCGCATGCGCGTTTCTGGCGTGAAGAGTGAGTCCTCTTCAATGCAGAGCGAGAAACTCCGCTGTCTTGCCCGAGATATCTCTGAACTGGGCCAGCAGGGCACGGCCAGCAGCGGGCATGATGCCAACGACATTGCTGAGGACACGGTGCGTGATTTCTGTTGTCTAATGCAGGCTTTAAGAGGAAATGTTGTTCATTATCAAAGACTGACATTATTGCATTAAATAATGGTTCTGGTTAGATCATATTAAAATATTTGCATTGCATATGTTATGTTCAATTCAATTCAATTCTGCAAATTGAACTGCAAATAAACTTTAATTGAATCTTGAATTATGTGCATCTTCTCAATGGACCCTCTGCAGAAGCTTCACGGACCCCTCAGGGGTCAAGTAAGGTGACATAAGAAAATGCAGTGATTTTGCAATTGTAAGCTGGTCACACAAAGATTGTGGGTTGGAGTCAGTGGGAAAAATCTCTCTAGATATTGGCATCGACCATTGAAAAATCCATATCACTACTGGACAGTTACAGTCTGAGAATCTGAGAAAAATGCTTTTTTCCAAAATCAAATTAAAGAAATAAGAAATTTAGAATTTGGATTAAGGCATTTTAAATTAAAAATTAAATGAAAAAATCTTATCTGCATAAATTAAATATTTATACTAATTTGTAATGAGTTTTTTTCATGCTTCAGTGGAACTTGCGATGTGTTTTCAATGTATCATATTGGAAAGCATCTACTAAATGGCATCAGTTAAATATTTGCACTAGACGTTCCCATAGCCTGTAGAAATCCCAAGGCATTTTCTTTTAACACAATTCACATTCCAATGAACTTGATTATTATAAAGTTCTTTAACATACAGTAATAATGCTCCCAAGAACAGACAAAGACATGAATTTTTTTTTAATTATTTTATTTTTATTTTTTTAATTATTTAAATTATTTTTTGGTATATTTTTTATTTTTATAATAAAAAAATATTTTATTAATATCTTATTTGTATAAATTAAATATTTATGCATACAGTAAAATGTTGTTGTTGTTTTTTGCTTTACAGTAACAAAAATAGTTTTAATTTTTATTTTTGCTTATGGAATTGGGGTGCAAGTCTGTAATTTCATAATACAAGAAAAAAAATCACAAAATGTCTTTTTGCAAAATATAAGTTTTCATTTGTTCTTATTTGGGGTAAAATATATTATCTTATCTTGGGGATCTTTTTGTAGTGTGAACAGAATATTATGAAAACCACAATGTCAGCTGACAGTTTTATCAACTAATTTGCAAACCACAGGGACCATCCTAGCTATGCACCTTGCTCAAAAGCAGAATTCAAATCAAACATGAGTATGACAGGAAACGTCCAAAAGCTTTGAACCACCAGCCAATCAGTGGATGACCCAGATCCTCAATTTTTTTGCTCAAACTGCCAACTACATGCTATGCAGCTTTGAGAGAGCTCCAGGAATCTGTAATTATAGCTTTCGCTGTACAGCCATGCAGATGTGTCTAGATGTTACAGAGCTGAAGAATGCTTGTGTGTGTTTTCAGGAGGAGCCGGGCCCTGGTCCAGGAGGAGGGCTGTGTTTTGCAGACGGCTGCAGAAGAGTGGACTACGTTCTTGTTTATCACTCCAAGAGACGTCAGTCCCAACACCGCCTCTCTGTTGTCTCTAACGGTAACGTGCCGTCTCAAAGCCACACCCCTTCACGCAGGAGTACGAAGGGCGATATTTTGGAGGCAGTGCTGGAGGCGGGGCTTGCAATGGAACCCGCCAACGAACTACAAGATAAAATTAGAGAGGAATTTGAAAGAGGACTTCAGGAGGAAGGCTTGGAGATTGAACATGACAAAGAGGTTTGTGTTGATGTGTGCATAGTTATGTTCAGACTGCTAAAATACTAGCCAACTGCATACTACGCAGTATACACTAAATACTGTACTGCCTACTATTTTTAGTTCTTAAATATGTAAGAAACAATGCATTATGCAACATTTCAAACAGTAGGATGCTACTGTAAATTGTCATATGATCTGCTTATATCCATACACTACTGTTCAAAAGTTGGTAAGATTTTTTAAAATCTTTTTGAAACTCTTAAAATACAGTAAAAATAAATATTATTACAATTTTAAATAAATGTTTTCTATTTGAATATAATTTAAAATGTCATTTATTCCTGTGATGCAAAGCTGAATTTTCAGCATCATTACTCCAGTCTTCAGTGTCTCATGATCTTTCAGAAATCATTCTAATATGCAGATTTGCTGCTCAAGAAAGAGTTTTGTTGTTGTTGTTGTTGTGAAAAACGTGATACATTTTTTCAGAATTCTTTGATTTAAAGACAGTTCAAAAGAACAGCATTTATTTAAAATAGACTTTACATTATAAACGTTTTTACTGTCACTTTTGATCAATTTAATGCATCGTTGCTGAATAAAAGTATTCATTTATTTTAATACAATAAATTACTGACCCAAAACATTTGAACAGTAGTGTATGTAATTTCACAAGTGGTGTCAACACAGTTATCATTTTTTGGAAATTAAAAGGGGTTGTTTTGCATTTATTTAAAATACATTTTGTGTAAAAGTCCTTAATTCAATCAGTCTGATCAGATAATGAAAATGGTGCTTAAAATAGGCCAAAAATCTGCATATTGCAAAATTAGTGTGAGTAGCATAGTATATTCTGAACATAGCCTGTGTGTGTTCTTGTTTGCCAATGCATGTCTCTATATCATTTTCCTGGCAAACACATTAATGTATCATTGTCTCATGTGTTGAGCCATGAATAATCAGGGATGAGCTCAGTTTTGAGTGTAATACTAACAGAATAAACACAATCAAGAGATTCCCAAGGTGACCTTGGAACTTAAGAATTGAAGACCCAGTTTAGAAAAAGCCCAAACCCTCCCACACCAAGAAAAGTCTATCTTTTTTGAAAGAGGAGCTAGTTTTCATTTTCAAGCAATGCAGCATATTTTAATACTAGTTAACAGATGCCAAAGAGCATTTCTTCACTTTCCTGCAATGCTGCAGTGGTGGCCCCAGCGATATATTTGCGACAGATGCAACTATGGTTGTCACAAGGGATGATCGGTTCCCCCTGCATCATGGATTTTCCCAAGTTGAAGCAGGGAGAGCTTAGTATTTCTGAATAGGAGTAGATTGGTTGACTCATGCAGCTTTTTTCCCCCCAAAAAAGCTTATACTCAAGCAATACCCTCATGAATCCAAATAGAGTTCCTATTATTATGCAGGTTTGAGTACACCTTATGCACGAAGAAACTACTAGATATTTCAACCTAAAAGAAATTATATTTTGCATAATGAAAACAAAGCCTATTTTTAGGACCATTATGATTTTTAGTTTTTGCTTACTTGATAATAATAATGAATAATGCAATGAAAATCATCTGCGTGAACACAGTGTTTTTAATTAATCGGCATAAATTACATTGAAAACTAATTCTACCATGTTGTGTACTTGCAAATTATTTTGTAAGTGAAAAACATTATTTTTTGATATTGCATAACTAACTGTAATAGTAAATTAATTCTTAGATGCAAAGGCATTGTTCCTATGTCCGATGTCTGTACAGATCTGAAATTGGCCCCAGGGTTCATTTTAGCATAAATATTGACTGATGAGAGTGAAATCCTGAGTGAAAGCTGTGATGTGGGTGTACGTTTGATTGTTGGTGGTGTGATGGTGGTAGATCAGTTGTGTTATGTTAGTGTGGATTAAATTTGAGTGCTGCTGTCTCTAGCCTAAAGACAGATTATGGTTGATCCTCATTGCCAGAGGTGTTTGTGTTTGATGTGTTTGTGTGTGTGTCATTCATCCACGCTGAATAAGACCATTTTAGTAACAGCTGCTTCTTAAACTCTCTCTCTCTCTGTGTATGTGTGTGTGTGTGTGTGTGTGTTTGCACCAATCACCTTATCTTCAACCAAATTTTCAGTTGCATCCTGCAAACCAAATCGACTGTATTATTCAGTGGTGCTTTACTCTTAAACTAATTTCTTTTTCTTTCAAGATGAGAACGGTCCGGTTTACCCGTCTCCATGTTCCCTGGTCCGTTCTCAGTCGTGAGGCAGAACTTCTTAAGATCAGAGTGCCGACTAAAAAGGTGAGTTACTATAAAAGGGAAACAGAAACATAAAAAGGCTGCCATTTGAGAATAAAATATAAAGATGTGTCAGAGCGCTGATGCAGTGGGTGATCTGTGAGGCTCATAAAGCTCTCAAGGACCTAGGTTTGAGTCTGGTCTGCATCATGTTCTGATTCCGTTTACCTTTGACTCTCTTTAACAGCCCCATAGAAAAAAAATACAAGGATACCCAATTTACATGCATGCATTTGTCAGAATCTTTAATAAGATATGTTATATGTGTTTTCTGAGAATCAAACCTACAATCTTGTGTTGCTAGTGTATTAAAACTAAAATTCTTCCATTAAAATCAACAATCAACTGTTAGCTCCCGTTAGGACGGTTCCTATTTTGGTGACTTTTTACATTTTTTTATTCATATTTGTATTCAGCAAGGATGCATTAAATTGACCAAAGTGATTGTAAAGACATTCGATTGCTTCTATTTCAAATAAATTCTTTTGAATTTAAAGTATCACGGTTTGCACAAAAATATTAAGCAGCACAACTGTTTTCATCATTGATAATAATAATGATGCTCAAGTTTCTTGAGCAGCAAATCAGCATATCAGAATGATATCCAAAGGATCATGTGACACTGAAGACTGGAGAAATGATGCTGAAAATTCAGTGTTTGCATCAAAAGAATAAATTACATTTAAAAAAATATTTTATATACACGTATGTATAATAAGTATGACCTGACATTTTATTCCAGTGTTTTACTGGTACAGATTGCACTGACAAATAAACTAATGCCAATGCTTAGAAACAGTTCTGTTCAAATGAGAGCCCAATGTGTCAATCCGAGCTGTTCAGAGACTCAACAGGCACTCCAAATGTGGACACTGGCACAGCCCATGAGTGTCATGTTTTTGGTGTTAAGAGCTTTGGCTCCATGACGATCTTTGTAAGTGCTCTGGGTTGGCGCGGTCTAAGAGCAGTTGTAATGCCAAAAGTCAATTCTCAAAGTCTGAACACTGCAGAGAAAAAAAAGAGATCAAGCCGATTACTTGTAAAATGTTTTCAAATTCCTGCAAGAGGCATTTGCATACGCTGCATACTAAGATGATTGTTAACGTCACATTTTCCTATACATTAAAATTTGGCTTAGAGTGACATCCTGAAAGAATGATTTATCCTTTGAGGTGGTGAGTTGTATTGAATGATATAATCTGATAATGGTGGATTAGCTGTTGACACATATGGACCCACATCCCATGTGCTTTGTTTGCCCACAAAACAAGATATATTTCCTTTCCACACATGTGGTGTTAAATCGTCTGACTCTGGTCTCAACTTCTAGTGTGTCTCGTCTCTCTTTAGCTCTTGATATAAATGGATTAATCTCTGTTTAATTTTAGTTCCGTTATGGTTGTTTTTCCAGACATATCAGCTGAAAGAGAAGACGGGGCTCATGGGCGTAATAAACTCTTTTTGGACGAAGATAAATCAGCTGTTCCAGCCGGGCGTACCGGAGCCTCAAGACCCACGCACACGGGTGCTATCCCAACCGTTCAGCAGAGACAAGCTACACCTGTGAGTGCCAGCATTCATAGACAGCCAGAGTGTCATAAAAGAGCATTTACAAAAAGCAAGCCCATGTGTTGGACTAATTGGTTGTCTTTTATTTTGCAGATTTGATATAAAGTCGAAAAACAGCTTGTTCAGCAATGCAATACGAGGTCGAATTGTAAGTATCAGTAATAATGAAACAGGATGATTATACACATCTGGACACATTAGAACAGATTTAAAGCAATAGTTTATCCAGAAATTATGTCAAGTTATGTTGTTCTAATGGTTCATTTTGCTGTGGAACACAAAAGGAGAATATTTGATGCAAATGGTAATGGTAATTTTTCCTCATACGGTTATAACGATTGGGGACTGGAGCTTTGAAGCTTCAAAAATGACAGAAAAGCAACATAGAAGTATCATTAAACTATACTGTTTTCGTGCCATACACTGACTCAAAAAGAACAATTTATGACTTAGACATTACTACATAGCTCATAAACTCACATGAACATGCCCAGAAGAACTGAGCTGAATGTTCAGCTAATAACATTTTCAATATATATCTTATGACTAAGTGCCCATTTCATATGGGTCATTTTTATGATACTTCATGGTGCTTTTTAGTAATCTTGGAGTCCACATTCATTATATTGAAATAGTGACCAGATAGGAATAGATGAAATTTTCATTTTTGGGTGAACTATTCTGTTAATGTATGATTGCTTTTTTTTAATGTATTATTGTGTTGCGCTCTTGCATAGGTTTATGAAATTCTGAGGCGCACCGCCTGCACACAGACCTGTCAAACTATGGGTATGTTCCTTGAGATGTCAAATCTACAAATGCCATACTCTTTTAAATTGGATTGTTAAACTGTCAATTTGAATATTCAAATTCTCTTTTCTTCCTCAGGTATTGCATCACTGCTAGCTAAAGGGGTTTATGATTCTGCCTTCCCTCTGCATGATGTAAGTTTTGCATTGTACCGCAGCTTAATACAGCTAATTTATAATTCGCCTGTTAGTTCAGTGTAAATGTGTGAGGTGGTTTGGGTAGAGCTCTGTGTGTGTTGTCATTGCTGCAGGGAGACTTTGACAGCTCAGAAGATAAAGAGCATCGCAATGACAGACAGGTGAGTCCTGCAGCCTGCTGCGATTGGACAGCAGCGTGTCACACAGTGACATTTAGGATTTTTGTTTTTATTTGATTGATAAAATGACAATAAGCTGCTTATTACTGTAATATGTACTTGTGTGTGTCATCTCTAAGAAGATGCAAAAGATTTGTAATGAGTAGGGATGTAACGATATTATCAATATCAAAATATCACAATAGCAAAACTGTCATTATGCTTTGGCACAGTATGTGTCAAACAAACTAAAACCAAAAGCACAATATGGCTTAATCCCTTCATCAAGTCTGTTTGCACTACACTTTTCGAAGCGCACACATTGATCGGCTCGTGATCCGGTGTTTTCCGAGCCTCAAAACATCTCCATTCACATTGAATGCAGTGAACTCGTTTATTGCACGTGCTGCAAGTTTAGCGCATGTTTAGGAACGCAACGGCCACCAGTTATGCTTCATTTTCACAGCAGATGATTAAAGCATTTCACTAGATTAGTAGTGAGACATTTTTGTAAGCCTGTTTTCACTGAAGCTGGAGTTTTCCTTCCAAATAAAAGCTCTACTGCCGTTTACGCCAAAATAAAAGCTTAAGTGCAGTATGAGTTGCTGACAGCTAGCGGTTTAAAAGCAGTCCAAATTCAAAATCTCTTTCAAGTGTAGAAATTAGGAAAGTATTGTAATTTCCCTACTGTAGTGCAAAGCAAAAATAATATACCAGTCACGGTCCAGGTGTGGAGGCAGGATGACGAGGATACAAAATAAGGATCTTTAATGTAGCGACAACAAGGCAGAGAGACACACGCACTCAGGGTAACATTCATAATAACCGACCAACTAGAACACAAGAGACAGGAACAGATATAGGGCAGTTAACGAGGGACTGACAGGTGAGCACATTAATAATTAGACGGGCTAAACCAACACGAGGGGAAGAAACCACAACAAACAGTCCGGGCCTCGGAGGCGGAGGCGAGGGAGACACCGACCATGGTGACGCTGGAGGGGCGGAGATGGAGAGCCAAAGAGCCAGGGGGATGCAGAGGATCTGGGGGCCCAGGGTGGAGCCGAGGGCTCCACCAGAGCGACGAGGCGCAGCCAGAGGAGAGGAGTCCAGAGGCGATGGCGGGTCGACGCCCGACCAAGGCGGAGCCGGAGGGACGAGAGAGCATGGTGGAGCTGATGGATCAATGGGTGACGGTGGAGGCGAGGGAGCTAGGAGCCGAGGTGGAGCCACTGGGTCTACGGACCGAGGCAGAGTCCGGGCCTTGGAGGCTGGAGGCGGAGGCGAGGGAGACTCCGACCATGGTGACGCCGGAGGAGGCCGGAGCGGGTGGGAGGGCGGGCATTTGAGGAGCGGGCACTGGAGAGCCCTTCCTGGGCTGGACTGGGGATCCGGAGCCCTTCCTGGGCTAACCGAAAGATCCGGAGCCCTTCCTGGGCTGGACCGAGGATTCCACAGTCTCTCCTCCTCATGCACTGTGACCTCCGTAGTCGATTGGCCGAATACCTCCCGGAAGTCTCACAAAACCCTCCAGCGAGTGAATCCCCGGGCTCTGTGCAGTCCACAAGGCTTTGGCCCACTGCAAGGCTCGTCCAGACAGCAACGAGATAATGAATGACACTTTGGCCCGCTGTGGTGTGGTTGCATCTCCAGGTAGCGGGAACATTGCAGCAACAACCCGCTGCCGAAGGCTGCCTCGCCCGAAAAGCTGGCTGGCCGGGCCATGGGACAGACGGGGCAATCCATAAAAAAAACAATCAAAACAAACGAAGGGAAAGACGCCGCTATACTTTACTTGAGGGTCGGTTATTCTGTCACGGTCCAGGTGTGTGGAGGCAGGCAGGATGATGAGGACGACAAGGATACAAAATAAGGATCTTTAATGTAGCGACAACAAGGCAGAGAGACACACACTCGGGGTAACATTCATAATAACTGACCAACTAGAACACAAGAGACAGGAACAGATATAGGGCAGTTAACGAGGGACCGACAGGTGAGCACAATGAGGTGATTAACTAATAATTAGACAGGGCTAAACCAGCACAAGGGGAAGAAACCACAACAAACAGTCCACAGGAGTGTAACAATACCTATGAATATTAATTTTCATTTATTTTACAGTGCAATTATTTTACAATATATGGCTATTACTGTCATTGTTATTATTATATTCTAATTTGTTTGGCTTTCTAAAACACCAGTGTGAATGTAATATAGACTGAGACAGTATATCAAATAAAAAGAGGGTTGAGTCCCCTTTAAAGTTCAGGTACAAGTCAATTCACTGACTTTTTTCTGACTTAAAGGGTTAGTTCACCCAAAAATTAAAATTAGGCTGCGTTTTAATGCAGCTTCTAATGTTGAACTCTCAAAGTGCATTAGATAGAATCATTTAACTTTAAAATGTACAAAATTTTCCTTTTTTCCCAATTCTTCATTTGTCTTTTTTTTTTAAATTACGCAGTAAATATCGTATCGTGAGATTTTGATATCGTTACATCCCTAGTAATGAGTGATATTTGTGTGTATTGCAGATGCTGCATGAGGAATGGGCCAATTATGGTGCTTGCTACAAATATCAGCCAATGGACCTTATAAGGTATCAGACATGACGTACATCCCTACTATCTGGTTCTGTGAAGGATGTTATTCAGCACACAGATGGTTATTAACTGGATCTCTTTTCTGATAACTGTCAGATGTGTGTGTGTATTTTTGTGGCTTGCTGTAAATAGTTCTACTTTAAATCGCATGGCTCGTTGAGAAGCGATGTCACTTTTCATTTTCAAGATTTCACCTGTCTGGCAGGCAACAAAACACCTGACAAAACAGTCTCATTCTGCCTATCCCAGAATGCTTATCAAACAAGCATTTTCAGCATTAAAAAACATTAATAAATGACCTGCAACTTGCTACAATCCAGCTTTGTTTTTAGAGTAAAAGAAGACGCTTTGCATCTGGTGAATTTAATATGCCCGCCTGGACATCACGAATATTTAAAACATGCCCACCGTATAGCATGCACGCTGAGAATGGCAGACGGTATGTCTTTGACAGTACAATACTAAGACTATTTAGTAAATGTATTACTTATCTTTTGGCTCACATGGAGTCTGCAAACTGACATATTCTGAGCTGATTATGGGGAAAAGCTCTGGAATGGACTGTAGCTGCTGAAAGCATAATCAGAATAGACAAAATATTTTAATAAATTAATATACAAGAATTGGAGGATGTGTAAAACTTGTGAATGGCATTCAGGTTCAATTGTAGGTTAATATTCCATGCAGTCATTGTTTTTGAAAACAGCGTTTTTGCATGTGCTGGTATTCAGTGGTTGTTTACCTTGTCAAATTTGTAACAGTTCTGTAACCCGTTTACCTGTATTCAAAAGGAAGTACTTTGGAGAGAAGATTGGCCTGTATTTTGCCTGGTTGGGAGTGTACACACAGCTGCTGATTCCAGCCTCGGCTTTAGGAGTCGCAGTATTCTTGTACGGCTGCCTCACCGTAGACACCAATGTGCCCAGGTAAACACATTCACATGTTTCCTTTTCTATCATCATGGGGTCTTTGCCTTAAAGGGTTAGTTCACCCAAAAATTTAAATTAGCCCACAAATTACTCACCCTCAAGTCATCCTAGGTGTATATGACTTTCTTCTTTCAGACGAATCCAGTCGGATTTATATTCAAAATTATCTTTCAAGCTGTTTAATGCCACTCAGCGGGTGTTGCATGCATCAGTCCAAAAGAAGTTAAATAAAATGCGCCCATCCATAAAAAAAAGTGTCTCACATGGGTGAACAAAGGCCTCCTGTTGCGAATCGATGCATTTTTGTAAGAAAAATATCCATATTCAAAACATAATAATCACTTTAATGTAGCTTGCAGATGACGTATGAGGTCAGCATTGCGCATGCACCGGTGAGTCTCGTGAAAACCAACGTTTGTTAACAGGAGCAAAGGAAGCAAAGTTTCCTTACTTTAGCAAAGGAAAACCAGTCTCCTCTTGGCTTATATCGAAATCCTCCGACGTTCTTCTTTACAAATCCTTGTTTTGTACTTCTAATAAGAGACTGTTGTTTTGTTTTGATCTCTCCCCTGCGCTTCCGCGTTCGTCACTTCTGAGCAGCGCATGCATAAATCTGACCTCATACGTCATTCCCCCGGAGCTGCTTCCGTGTATGACTGTTGGCGCAAACTACATTAAAGTGATTATTACGTTTTGAATATGGATATTTTTCTTACAAAAACGCATCAATTCGCTACAGGAGGCAATTGTTCACCCCCCGGAGCCGTGTGAGGCACTTATTATTATGGATGGATGATTTTTATTTAACTTCTTTTGGACTGATGCACTGCAACACCCACTGAGTGGCATTAAACAGCTTGAAAGATCAAAGACCATTTTTAATATAACTCCGACTGGATTCGTCTGAAAGGAGAAAGTCATATACACCTAGAATGACTTGAGGGTGAGTAATTTGTGGGCTAATTTTCATTTTTGGGTGAACTAACCCTTTAACTTCTGATGTTTTTTAACAAACAAATATGTTTCTATGCCCTAATCCTGAATCTGACCCTCACAGATTTTCATTAAGACTTTATTTAGTGTTTTTATTAAGCTATTTACCTTGTGGGGACTTAATATTGAAATAAATTTTTTTCATAATATAAGCTAATTGCTTTAGATCAAACCAACAGTAACTCTAATATGTATTTGAATTGCATTGATTTATTTTCTTAATTAAGCCTATTCCGGGGATGTTTTATAAGGTTTAGTTTTGATATTTTTTCCAAAGTTTTTCAAAGAAAATAAATGTTTATGTATTGCAGTGAATATTTATGATATAATCAAGAATTAATTTCTCCCTCTCTTTCAGTCAAGAGATGTGTGATGAGCGTCTTAATTTCACCATGTGTCCTCTATGTGATCGTGTGTGTGATTACTGGCAGCTGAGCAGTATCTGCAGTACGGCGCGTACCAGCTATCTGTTTGATAACCATGCCACAGTGGGCTTCGCCATCTTTATGTCCCTCTGGGGTATGAGCTGTATGGATATGTGCATTTGATGATAAACTGTGATTACTGTACATTTGTAATATACTGAGAAGAAATAAGGTGGTGTAAAGAGGAATAGATAGTGTTGTGATTATTGTGTTTGTGTGTGTGTGTGTGTGTGTGTGTGTGTGTGTGTGTGTGTGTGTGTGTGTGTGTGTGTTTAGCGGCAGTGTTTCTAGAACACTGGAAGAGGAGGCAACGATGTTTACAGCACAGCTGGGATCTGACAGGCATGGAAGACGATGAGGTGAGAAAAAGTCCCAAGCATTTCAGAATACTAGAAACATGATCAAAGTCACAGAACACCTCTAATATTCATTATTAAATAGCGGCAGCTCTAAAATCAGATTTTCGAAGCTGTAAAATAGCTGACATATGCACATCTGTGACTGCATCATTTAAAAAATGCTGCTCACTGAGTGGAATTCTGATTAAAAAAACAGAAGTTTGGGCAGGCACATCCAAGGATTTCCAAGGATATATATACTTTAATATAGGTAAATAGCCATGAGTAAAGATTTGTTACTTGCTAGTTGGTTGCAGTCTGTAGTAAAGAGGGGACATTCTTATTGTACAGAACAGTGGATTGGACAAAAACTTGTCAAAACGTATCAATATTGTCAAATATTATTACAATTTAAAATAACTATTTTCTATTTGAATATATTTTAAAATGTAATTTATTCCTGTGATGAAAAGCTGAATTTTCAGCACCGTTACTCCAGTCTTCAATGTCACGTGATCCTTCAGAAATCATTCTAATATGCTGATTTGATGCATACATACATTTTTCGGGATTCTTTGATGAATAAAAAGTTTAAAAAACAGCATTAATTTGTAATTAATAGAACTCTTTTGTAATAGAACTCTCTTTGTTGATTAATTTAATGCATCCTTGCTGAATAAAAGTAAAATAAGCATATAGATCATCCTCGATGCACCTCTATCCAGCATGACTTCCTAACTTTGGTATAATGATTGTTATGCATAACCTCCAATATCGCTGCCTTCTTAAAAATCACTCCAGAACCTATGAGCATCAGCGCAAACTCGCAGCAATGCAGTTCATAAAGCATTGCTAAACATAATCCAATATAATAGCCAATTCTCTCTAGTGCGACTCCAGCAGACCCTCGCGCTGACTGCTGATGGCCTGCTCTTCATTAGGTTTATGAAAATTCAAGATTTCATTGTTCTTGAGGGTTTGAACCGTTCACCTGGGAGCTGATTCAGTCTGAACGTGTGTTGTGTAAGTGGTGGGAGACGATGGTGTGTGTGTGTGTGATAGGACATGTGTGAGTAATGAGATCGTGTTCTGCTTAAAGCATTGAGCTGAGTGGATGAAGGTCTGCACTCTCAACAGGATGCAATGGAGATCATGAGCGACATGCTAATGTGAACAACAATGAATTTCAATTACACCGCATGTTAAATAGTGCAAACATGTGTCTAATGCTATGTTTTCTTTGCTTTCATGCTCACCGATAGGAAAGGGCTGAGGTAAACCTATCTCCTGCTCTCTTTCTCTATCTCTGTTTCTATATGGTTCCCGACATGTTCAAACGCACACCATATTTCTCTCCGTGTCCCTCACACTTCCCCCACCCTCATCATCGTTCCATCCCCATTTGCGTTTTTCTGTGCAGCAGGAGGGTCAATTTTGCATCGGCATTTATGGTGATGCTGTTTGATGAATCAACCCTGAATTCGTAGGAAGAGGGGAGATTTATAGTGGATTAATATTGTAGTAACCTGTGTCAAGAATCCTTTACCGTGATTTTATACCATTAACCTCAGTGCCATAATCCTAACCAAAATGGTCTTGTCAGATAATCACAACCTTATTTGTGAAGTTGAAAATGCTACCTGTCTGGTTGAAACACATGTTATGTCATAAATATATCATCTTAAGCATTCCACGTACAACTATATAGCACTCTTGTACAGGATATTGGTCTGATAGATTGAGTCTACTAAAGCAACGTGTTAGCCAGAAAAGCCCTGCGGGTTACGTGCTTTTTAATGAACTTGCAGTTTTGTACCATACTGGCGTCTTTGCCTCAAGACAAGAAAATTATTTAATGTGGAACAAAATAATTATTTCTATTTGTGCATGTGTTTGTGAATCCTGTTTCTATGGAGACAGTTTTGCTTATGCATGTCTAAGGTATTGATGTTGAATTTGCTGCTTTTTGAAATCTTTGGAGTTCTTGATCACTGAGCTTGATGTGTGTGTGTTTGTGTGACAGAATGAGCTACGACCAGCATATGAGGACTTTCTTCTTAAGAAACAAGAGAAGAAGGCAAAGAATAAGAAGGAAGAGGTAAACTGCACCATTATGTACAAAACTATTAGGTTCTTATGTTTTGACCGATGAATTTCCATAATTTTCCATAACATTTTCAGTTGTTTGTGATTACTGAATAATTATTTTAAAATAGAAAATAGTAATTTTATAAAGATTGTACTCACAAAGAGTAATAATTATAATTGTAAAAATATATTTTTATCCTAAAAGAGTAATAAGTACAATTATTTAAATACATTTTTTTTTAGAGCTGTATATAACAAAAAAAAATTATATTCACTATGACTAAAACTTTATCATGTCTTCTTATAATCTTAATAATTTCTATGAATTTTCCAAGCTTGGAAATCACAACAGTTCCCTGATATCATGCAAATATCAGATCAGATTTTTCAAAAATATCAGAATATTATTGAATTATTAAAATATTACTGAACAAGGATGCAGAGACATTAACGATAACTTAAAACAATACTCTTGCAAAATTTCTGAAGGAATGTGCACAATATTCCTGTAAGTGTGAATTAACTCATTAAATGAAATGTTACTTTAATTTAATAATTTGTATAATATTTTTTAAATATATAATAATTATATTAATTGTCATTGATGACTCTAGCAAAAAGAATCTTGGAATTACATTCGGAATTTTAATTTATCCAGTAGAATTTTATTTGTTTCTTATTAAATTCCTATTAGGATTTTTTTTTAAATAATAGAAATTATCTTTAGTAAAAAAAAGAAAAGAAAAGTATGATAGATATTCCAATAGATACATATTTTAATTATTTATTTTGTTTAATAAACATGTGTGTTTAAAGTTATTTTTACTCACTATTATCAATTCAGGATATGAACGTGAAGTCTTCATTTTCACTTTAATTTAATTATTGCTTAAAAATGCACTGAGCTGAAATACCTGGAATACCACGCACATTTTTCAAGGAGAATGAGTGCGTGTGTGCAGTGCTTTTAATCTCTGCTCTGTGTTCTAGCCAAACGCAGGAACGGATGACAAAGGAAGAGAGAAGCTACTGTCTGCTAAAGGAGGACAGTCGCCGGTGAGGAGGGGGGAGATAATTTGAGAGTTTACTGTGTGTCTGTCTAAGAGAGAGCAAGCTAATCAACTTAACCAGAAGAGGCGGGGCTTTAGGGATAATGCAGTTAGTTCTCAGCTGTCAGTCACAGAGTGGTCACTGCCCTGACCTCCGTCGGACCCTCCTGCCCACCCGACTCATATCCGTCTTTCTTCCTATCAAACCCCGCATTAGCACTCTCTTATCTTTTTCTTCTCATTCTTTCTGACAATTGAATTAATTAGATAATGAATTACTCAGTCCGGTGGATAGCCGTGTTTTTCCCCTTTGAAATGAGCAGTTTGGTCGCAATTTCACTTGATGTGATTTTGCGGATTTTTGTTACTGTCACTGTGCCCTTGTACGCAGTGTCAGGCCTGTGGCGCATACACACAACACACGTATGCGCTCAAACACTCTCTGTGGCGTACACGCTTACTACACACGGCACTCAAAGCAGATTACCTCTCTGGGTATTCCACACTAGATTATGCAGGATTAGAGTCAGCGGGATTAAACCACGCAAGTTAGAGTGGT
Source organism: Sinocyclocheilus grahami (assembly GCF_001515645.1). NCBI lineage: Eukaryota > Metazoa > Chordata > Actinopteri > Cypriniformes > Cyprinidae > Sinocyclocheilus > Sinocyclocheilus grahami. The sequence continues at coordinate 2,691,055 of NW_015505201.1, read as the reverse complement.
GTCCTTCCTCTAATCAAAGACACATGTTCAGTGTGTATGTGCGTGTACCTGAGAGAGTGTAGTGTGTTTTAATTCAGATTTGATGCGTGCGCGTCTGGGGGAGGGTTGGATCCGTGATGTTCATTAGCTTCAGCACTTCAATCAAATCAGCCCTACTTAGTTTCAGTGATTAGTTTGTTGCAAGTCCAAAACTATTTCCTGTTCTGATGCACAAAGCCGCTACAACAAATTTAGATTTTGTAAAAAGTAATATTTAACAGTGTTAAGTATTTAACTGAATAACTACACAATATATTGGAGGCCAGGCCAAACTGGTAATGGTCAATATTAGCATATTTTTAAAGATATAATTTTTTAGGTAATCAATTAATAGGATGATTTGACCAAAAATTTTTAAATACTGTGGTGCTTCTTTAAAAACTTAATTTATTCTCATTTCCTAACATTACATTTTAAAATTATTTATTTGTATTTATAAGTTATTTATTTAAATACATCAACTAAAAGCATATAATGACCAGTCTTAGTTCACACCATCCTAAAACAATAATTATAACATTTAATAATCATTCTAATTCTGAGAATAGGGAACACCACGCCATAACTATAACGTTAATGACGTTGGAATCACTTTCAGAATGATTTTTTTCCAGCTGATGAACAATAAAAACATTGACAGCCAATGAGAATCCATCCTGCTTTAAAGAGCTTGAGCATTTAAAGCTACAGATGACAAAACTGCAGCACGCTAATGATAAACAAACCTTATCATACATTGATGTGGACACTAATATAGTTATCATTATAGTTACCTTCATATATATTTTTTTTGTGGCATGAACAGACCTTTATTCTTTCTTTTCAGTTTTTTTTTTCATATTTTATTTTATTTATTATTATTTCCCCCCCCCAAAAGTATCATATTTCGACTGTACATAATGTACATAAATAACATTATATAACATACGTATGTATATGCATGTACGTATATAACGTTTTGATGCCAGATTTGTCCAGAAGCATGTACAAATTCTAGAATAGATATTAGTGTGAACATTGTTCATGTTCTGTTTAAAAAAGGACTAAATAAATCAATGCCACCTGCAGAGTACAGATCCAACCCTGATCAAACACACCGGTCTGTAATTATCAAGCGCTTCTGAAGAGCTTAATTAGCTAATTGAGGTGTGTTTAATCAGGGTTGGAGCTGAACTCTGCAGGTACAGCAGGTAGATCTCCAGGAACAGGACTGGGCACCCCTGGTATAGACTTTTTATGGTATGGGCCATCATATTGGTTATTGCCATACCATAAAAATGTGACCTGTGCTGGCAAAACGAGTCACAATGAGCAAATTTTCAAAAAACAAGTTATTTTTCTTTTATTTTAACCTTCAAAATGACGTATGATTTGTTTGAATCAGACAAAAATGACTGAGCTACACCTGTTTGAAGTCGAAAAAAAAAACGAGTTAATGTTTTCTGAAGGTTCCTATCACCTACAACATTGCATCTTCTCCTCCACTTCTTTTCTTAATAATAATCACTATATTAATAATCACAATATAGCTGATTGTTATTTTATTTTTATTACTAAAAATTAGAACAAAGATGCAAATAAACTGTAGAACAAATATGAGAAAGAACTTTTCTTACTTTTTTCATCTTACATTAAACACACTGAAACTGCGGTTTCAATCAAATTATTTTAGCTACATTTAAATAAACAAATTTAGCTGACTAACATTAAACATTTTTTTCATTTAAATGTAGCTAAAATAAATTGTTTGCAACCACTTACCTTAAAAAAATTTAGTATATTTTTTTCAGTGCAGAAGGATTCAGGTAAGAAAAACAGACTAATCAAATGTAAAAATCACTTCAGTGTATTCAATACAAATGAAATTAAAACTACAAAAGCAGTTCAATCAAGAACATTGAGTGATTCCTTTGTTTCTTTAATTGTTAGATTAACAGTAATGAGACAGACTGCCTATATATTAATACCTACTGTAATGCACAGATCTAATATAATGTTACACATCAGATGTTTTTCCCCAACAGTTCCCCAATGGTTCACTTGAGACATAACAGATAGTGTTTGTGTGAATACTCGCCAAGACAGATATTTTGAAATACTGTAATCTATATATATTATCATTTTAGATGTTTGATTACTGTTTGGAGCATCGGGATCGCTAGACAAGGGCTTAATGAATTCATTTTTGTGAAAACCTCAAATTTTCACTTTTTTTTTTTTTTGTGTGCCTGTAGTTCAAAATCAGCCCATGTGCATTCCGACTCATTTTGCCAGCATGGGTCACAAATAATAATTGCTTGTCAGTATCATGCAAAATGTGATTATGGTACTCCAGTAGCTAGTGTATTCACAGCTGATATGGTGAGCATTAAGTAACATCCTGTTGTTCTTGTAGCTTGCCTCTGAGTCTTTGTCATGGACAGACAGGCTGCCAGGGTACTGCATCAACATATCCTCTATCCTCCTTATGGTAGGTACCTTTCCCCATAACGGCATTTGTTGCATAGTTTTTACAGTTAAAATTCACATTTATCTGTTTTCTCAGGTTGGGGTCACGTTCTCTGCCGTATCTGGAGTGATTCTCTACCGTATCATTGTGTTTGCTGTTATGTCAATGAACCCTGACCATGAGGCCAAGGCTAATGTGCGTGTAACCGTGACAACCACCGCTGTCATCATCAACTTGCTGGTGGTTCTGGTGCTGGATGAGATCTACGGCGCTATAGCGGCCTGGATTACAGAGCTTGGTGTGTGTGTGTTTACATGACAAAAGATTAAATGTTTTTGTTTTCTTGATAAAAGTGTGACTCTGACGAAGAAAAGATCATGCATTACCGATGATTATTATGAATATGATGTTAATGTCATACTTGCAGAGATTCCAAAGACTGAATCGACATTTGAGGAGCATGTGATCTTGAAAGCTTTTTTGCTGAAGAGCATGAATGCATTTGCACCTGTCTTCTATGTGGCCTTCTTTAAGGGCAGGTAAATTGGCATCCTATTAGCATACCCACCCAAACTAATGTGACGTTCTGTCTCTGTTGTCAATGATAACTGGATTATTATAATGTACTTTGTTGTTGTTTGTCATGTCCAGTTTGTTGCAGTGTAGTCGTGTGCTTACTGTAGTATTGTGTTTGTATGTAGTGTTGTCTACACTAGTGTCTATACTGTATACTGTAGTGTTGTGGGTCTGTCCTGTGTAGTCCATTGTTGAGAATGTTATCTATGTTCATCTACATTGTATATATCACTTTGCAGTGACCATTCTTTTCATAAAAACATTTATATATATATATATATATATATATATA
>NW_015505201.1:2678526-2687641 GCF_001515645.1 Sinocyclocheilus grahami | reverse complement strand
AAACAGTCCTCCATAAAATGCGCTGCACACATCTGAATATTTGGGTTGAACTGTTCTGGAACAGTGTTGTAAATACAACTTAACCACTGATTTCTAGTCGTGTCCTCTTTTGGAAGGCCAAACAAAGTAGTTTCGCTTTCACAACGTCACACACGGCGGGCTAGAGTGAGCGGAGGCCGGTTTGAGTGAGTGGCGGCAGGCGTGCGACTTTAGTCTTTGCGACTTTACAGATCTTCTTTATGCACCAAGAGCTTGTAACACACAAAAAGAGAAAGAAAAAATTTTAATCGCATCATATGACCCCTTTAACCTAAAATCATGCAACGCTGAGAAACAAAAAATATTGTTAAACTTTTACAGTAAGGTTCCATTTGTTAACATCCGTTAACATGAACCAACAATGAAACATAACTTAGGGTAACACTTTATTTTAAGATGTCCTTGTTACACATGTTACATGTACTTACTATTATAATAACAATAAATTATGCATAATTACATGCAAGTAACCCTAAACCAAACCCTAACCATATAGTAAGTACATGTAGTTAATTAATATTACTCAATACTTAAACGTATAATTACACTGTAACAAGGACACCTTAAAATAAAGTGTAACTTATTTTCTTAGTATTATGTATTTCAACATATACATAATATATTAAACAAATCAGTCCATTGTATTTACAACTGAAAAAAATGTTGTATTTGTTAATTATTTAATGGACCTAACTAGTAAAAAAAAACATAATTATTAACATGAATGAATACTGTAACAAATGTATTGCTCTTTGTTAGTTAATGCATTAACTAACGTTAACTACTGGGTTTTTATTGTAAGGTGCATTCTAAAGCCAAAATATGATACCCTAGAGTAATTTTCTATCTTTTTATATTTTCTATTAAAATTTTTTACTATATATATATATATATATATTATTCATATAATAATTCATATAATATGCTCTTTTATATAATTATTGTATACAAGCCCCATGTTGTACATTTGAAAGAATGCATTTTTCCCTAAATAATTTTTTACCACTTTTTTTACACAATTGAAACAATTTTTAACATGTTTTATTAATGTATTACTTTTTTGGAGAGTTCATGTCTAAATTTCCATATGCAAATTACAGTTCTATAACAACCTGTTTTGTGGTGTCTGTGTTGTGTTGCTGAACAGTACACTATTATGTTGTAGTTTACAATATAATGTGTCACTGTGTAGTATGCTTTAGAGTCTAGCACCAAAATGCTGAATTTCTGGGTTACATTGTTTAATCCAATTGACGTTTTTGTTAAATATCTCTCATAACTCTGGTATGCTAATTTAGGTTTGCCGGTCGCCCGGGTGACTATGTTTATGTCTTTAAGGATTTCCGCATGGAAGAGGTAATTATTAAAATGATTATATGTTTGTCTTCAGTGTTTTAGCATAGTGTAACTAACAGTTTACATGTACATGTGTTTTTGGTCTAGTGTTCTCCAGGTGGTTGTCTTATTGAAGTGTGTATTCAGCTTGGAATCATTATGTTGGGAAAGCAGCTCATTCAGAATAATGTGTTTGAAATTGCCATTCCGTAAGTGTTTTACACACACATACACACATGCAAAGTCTTCCCCGTGGTCCCTCTGCTAATTTTCTTTGATTCTGCAATGTACCCCCAGTCTATTAGAGGAAGCCCCTAACTCTCTTGTTAAATTAAATTTTAATTCTCCACACTGTTTAACATTACCAACACAGTGCACAGTGAGTGATGGAAGAGGTGTTTAAAATAACACGGCCAAATCTGTTGACATTACAGAAAGCTGAAGAAGATGTATCGCACATATAAGGAGGAGAAAGATGGATCGGCAGATGAGGAGGACAAAGATTCGAAACGAGAACCACAGCGCTGGGATTTGGACTATGATCTGGAGCCATATGAAGGATTGAGCCCAGAGTACATGGAGATGGGTGAGTACCACATGCTCAAATTGAACAATAGACTCAAATGTCAGCAACGTTTGGTGCATCGCTTTCATTGTTCTACTTGTTTTTAAGTACCTTACAACCCCAAAAACATCATTACTATGTGCTTTGTAGCAATTAGAAAGCCTTATTTGACTGTTTAATGATAGTGTTGTGGCTTGACCTTTTTTTTTTTCTAGAATTGCTCTTTATATTTTATCAACTAAAATTAGATTTTTTTATATATACATTCCTGGTCTTATTTTCATTATGTTATGTTTTTTCCAAAGATTTCTTCAAAATGTATGATTTGCTCCATTACATTTTGAAAGGACAATGTGAATGCTGTTTAAAGTTGGCTTTAATAGCTGTAATAATGAAATAACTTACAATATAATTGTTAGGCATTTGACATCACCATGATGTACTTCGTCTCTGGCTGCTATTGACCAATCATAATTCATTTTAGGCTTTGCACTCTACCTGGACAAGTAGTTAACTAAGAAGCTGTGTTGTGTCTAAATTTTGTTTAGAAATGATCGATCTTGAAAGCAAGATCTGGCTCTTATTAAATTACATTAAAAAAAAAATTTATAAGTAGGCACCTTTAAAATAAAGACATTCACACCAATACAAATGTTCTGTAAAAATAAATAATTTAATTTGAATAAATGATTAATTCATATGTTCAGACCATCACAAACATTTTTTTTTTTAAACGAGGGGTTTCAAATAAATTTTCTATCACACTATGAAAAATGTTGGCCAGCCAATAAGATTTGTGCAAAAAACGAATCACTTCATGTGAATAAAGGCTATTTAATTTTTCACTATAATTTCGAGTGCCTTGAAGTGATTCGTTTTTGGATGAATTTAGAAATCCTGCATACAAAGAGCACCGATTTATGGACTTTATACCCCAGCAGCATTTTTGCATATTTTTGAAATAAGATTTGTGATTACCTTTGTGAACTGCTGTTGCATAAAACCACTACTTGATGTATTTTGCTAAGCGAACCTCCTTGTATTAGACACATGGGGGAAACAGAATCCGACAGTGAGCAATCCAGCTATCGGAATCTGTTCCCCCACCACTATGGAGAGAACTGAAATAAATGAACTTTTCCACAACATTCTAATTTATTGAGATGCACCTGTAGATGCTTAAAAACTGTTGAATCTATTCCATATGGGGATGGATCTTAACCAGTATCTTGTTCAGAAACATTAGAACCTCCTAGTATAGGAAATATTGGGGAGCAATCCATCTGTTGGAATCTGTTCCCCCAACTCCAGGGTGAGAGATGTTGATGTAGTTGTTGATTCTATCCTGTATGAGGAAGGATCTTAACCAGTATCAGTTTGATAAATATTAGAACCTCCTTGTATAAGAAACATGGGGGGAACAGAATCTGATGGTGAGCAATCCAGCTGTCGGAATCCTTTCCCCTAACTTACGGCTTAAAGGTTGTTGATTCTACCCTATGGGAGTGGATCTGTCCATTTTCATTTAGACCATCAGTTGTTTTTAATGCCTTGGTCTGAGCAGACAATTTGAAAACCGGATCAAATATTTGTTTGGGTTGGTGTGAAGAGACCTTAAGCTTTGTGATATGGAGAGAGCATAGACACAGCTTGGGTGAAGGAATCAATACAACAGTATCATATTGACAATGACCTATGACAGATGTAAATAAATGTCAATCGGGTTAACCCTGTAGTTGTAGACTGGATCAGTCATGTTGATTAGCAGTTACCACTGAGCCGATTCTGTGGGTCACTTGATTTCTTTGCTTTACTATTTATCACAAGTTCTACTACAACTACAACTTCAGAGACTCCGACAGTGGTCGGTAACCTTCTGTCACAAAGAAAGAGGAATATTACATGTATTATTTTATTTAGTTGTTCATTTTGAAATCCCCAAATCTGCATGGCAAGTAACGTACGTAACTCTTGCAGTAATCCTTCACTGTAGTCAAACCGCCGTATGGGAAGCACTAGTGGATTGGTGATTAACAAGAAATATAAAAAATATCAAAATGGATGCCAACATCTGCTCTATACACTCTATTATTAGTTTTTCCTTTGAAGAGGTTTAGCGATGGTGTTTAAGGATGTCTGCGATGACTTTGAGGAATTGGGTTTGATTAAGGACATTTGTGTATGTGTGTGTTTGTTTGTCTGCAGTTATTCAGTATGGATTCGTCACACTTTTTGTGGCCTCCTTCCCGCTGGCACCAGTCTTCGCTCTGCTCAATAATGTCATTGAAATCCGACTAGATGCGGCAAAATTCGTCACTGAAATACGCAGACCTGATGCAGTCAGTGCTAAAGAGATTGGTATGAATTTTTGCAGCAAATATGCACAGACTTACTCATGGTTACACTTAACATAACTGTTATTTAATCTAGTTCACACTGTCACATATTTATCTTCCCTTTCCCAGGCATATGGTACAACATCTTGAGTGGAATCAGCAAGTTTGCTGTCATTACAAATGTGAGTGTTAAGATTCTGACTTGTTGCTGGCTGTGTTTAGTATGATTTATCTCATTGCGCGCAGATATTTTAAGGTTTTTCTTCTTTCTGTCTCTCTTTCCTCCAAGGCATTTGTGATCTCCTTTACATCTGAATTCATTCCTCGGATGGTGTATCAGTATTTGTACAGTGAGACAGGCACCATGCATGGTTATACCAACCACACACTGGCTTATTTCAACACAAGGAACTTTAAACCTGGCACTGCCCCGCATGACACCGACTTTGACAGACAACTCCGTATTTGCAGGTACACACGACACACATGCAACACACTCATACTCATGAACTCTGCTAGCCTATATGATCTGATACCATTTGTTCTTTCTCCTCAACAATTCATCTTCACAGGTACAAAGACTATCGAGATCCACCTTGGTCTCCTGAAGCTTACCAGCTTTCTAAGCAGTACTGGTCTGTGCTCGCTGCACGCCTGGCTTTTGTCATTTTTTTCCAGGTCAGTATTTGTTAAACTGCTTTTCTTGTTGTTCAATGAACACTGCAAGTTAAATACAACTTAAGCTCTCTCTACCATTAAAAAAATAATAAAGTCATGGCCATGTCATCCCGGTCTCATTTACATGATATCCATGCAATGATACAAAGAAGGGTTGTAATGTAAATATCTCTAAAGCATTTTAATGACTTCATTTGTCAATATAATCTTTGCATGATAAAGGCAAGCAGATTTAGCTTTCATTCTACATTGAGGGGGCTCAAGCTTTAAATTCCCCTCCTTTGTACTTCTAGTAGGAGATTAAAATATAGCTGAAATATTAGATATAAAGCGGAGGTGGGGGATGCCGGAAGAACTGTCACCTAAGTGATAAAAGCAGCAGTGGCCTATTAACCTTAAATTTGATTGACAGATTAGATGAACATGCTAATTTAAGAAATCCATATGCATATAGAGCAAATTCCACAAATGGTATTTACATAAATAAATGCTTAACCAGAAATGAATCCACCTAATATGTACTGTATACAGTATATGTATTATAAAAATTCTTAATGAAGAATTCATATAATTGCAGTATAGCCAAGTATAAATAAAGCTAACTAAATTAATGAATAAATAATGCTGCATGATTCAGTTTTAAATCCAACATGCCCCATAGGCAGTGATCATTTTACACAGTTTTCGTCTCAATCATTTGGAATTGTCTTATGATAAAAATGTCCTTTAAATTAAATCAATATTTCGTCATTTAATATGCATACATTTTAATCCATCTTCTTATTTTTATTTTCTTAAAAAGGCACATATTTTTTGTTAATGGCATTTTTTGACAATAATATGCAAAATAACAAAAATGTGTCAAACTACAATAGACCAAATATTTGAAAAATATATAAACATTTATTAATTCCCATGTTCAACATTAGATTTATCAGCATAAAACCTGCAAAAAAACATGTTTTAATTAATGTTTTACTTTGATATTGTTGATGGAAAAAAAAAACCTTGGTTAGCAAACATTTCATTGACAAGATTAACACTGCCCACAAACTTCCACTTTAAAAGTGCATTATTGTACAAGGGTTTTCTTATGTTCTTGCAAACTGAGAAACAAATCCAAATTACTTGAATCTTAAGTTGTATTTAACCCAGAATATTCCTATAAAATAGGACTGGATGTTTGATTCTGTATGTTGTTGTGTTGTAGAACTTGGCCATGTTCCTCAGTATGCTGGTGGCATGGTTGATCCCAGATGTGCCTCGTTCTCTGAAGGAGCAGTTGAAGAGAGAAAAAGCACTCATGATGGATCTTCTGCTCACCGAGGAGGCAGACAAGCAATGCACCCAGTCACACCCATTGACAACTACTAACAATGATGTCGTCATCAAGTGTCTAGGGGAAGGATCATCGGAGGAGCTGCCTGTCTGCAGTGGGGTATTGCTAAGCCAGTCAGATGAAGAGCTGAAAGAACTACAGGTGACCAACGGAGAGGAGGAAGAGCTTGAGGAACAATCAGCAGAGGAACCCATCGCATCCACCAGTGATCTGCCTGATAGGCCTCAACCTTCGACCTGTGAAAGTCTCAATACAACTTCAGAGTCCCTGTCTAAGGTAGCCTGTCATGATGAATCACCCACCACACCTTTAGCATGTTCAAACCAGTCCATTCATTCAATCAAAACCGGCTCACTATCACGGCACCGAGAGTTCGACTCGAATGAACCTCCACCTCGAGACCCAAGTTCTAGAGCTAAGAGCCGTTGCCAAACTCTTCCGTCAAGGCACAGAGGACCTGAAGCTGAAGCGCATGTAACCAGACCTAGCCACTCGACAACATTCACACATCTTGACCAGAAAGTTCCTCCATCCTCTAGTGAGCTCAGCCGAATGGTCTCTAGAGGACCATCTAAAACCAAGCCCTCTGAAAGCCAAATGTCTGTCTCAGATTCACTGGATTCAGAGCTCACAAGCAGCCATTCCATCTCGCTCCCTCGCTCGCCATCCAGACCGGAGCTTGCTAGCAGCCTTTCGACAGTCTTGCCACGTCCTCCTTCGAAACCAGAGCTTGTGGGCAGCCAGTCAACAGGACTACCACGGCCTCCCTCCAAACCAGAGCTGATGGGAAGCGCAACGAAAGGGCTTCCACCTCCTGATCCAGGCTCGAAAGTTAAGGCCCGATGCCAGACTCTTCCTCCGAAGTATAGAGGCGCAGAGACTTCTGAGGAGACGAAGACCAGACCTAGTCACTCAACCACCTTCACACACCTCAGTCAACAGATCCCCCCCTCACCCAGTGATCTCAAACGTAACACTCCCGTATGAGTGGGACAAGATGAAGTGGAACAACACTCCACCTTTTCAGCACCTTGCATCCGATCACCATTCTCAGTGCCAGGCAACCCATGCCATCAACAACTCATCTTTGACTTCTCAATGGTGACTGAACAAGCATCTTCAGTAACTCTGGATGTAGATCAATTGTTGATGGCTTGGTGGAGGTTCACTTGGTTGGTTAACTAGGCGAACTTCTTTTGCACAGAATCACCAACTTTATTGGAGGACCGAGTGCAGACTTGTGCATTCTGGGTATTCTTCTGGAGCCATTTGACATGGCTCGATGACTCTTAAACATTGTCTTATACTGTGACTTGCCATTCTCTCTTTCACATATAAACTCCTGTACAGACATACGCAGATATACACACACCAAATCTCATTAACCTGACCTCTTGAACCAGAACAGGTGAGAAGAGAGAGAGGCTTAGGAATATGGGCCAAAGGGCTTTGCAGTCCATACGATTTGTTACTCAGCAAGTGGAACTTTCATTTCGTGGTGTGTTCTTTCATGAGTTTTGCTAACATGTACTTAACCAGAATAATAACTAAATGTGAACTTATTAACACAATACGTCAGCTTAAGAATGAGCCAACTTGTTTGTGGAATTGTCTATTTGTCTTTGGTGGCAACATCTGTAGTGTCTCATCCATATGGCAAGTTAGCACGTAGCTTGGCAGCACACTCATGACATGATAAAGAAATGGATTGTTGAAATGGATTCAAAGCCAATTATGTTGTACATTGCAAATACACTGTAGTATTTTACATAATCCCATTTAGCACTATGCTAGCACAGCTAAAGCTAATGTAAAGCATGCTATATTTATATTCAATGTGAAGAGGTTTTCAGGGATTTAGACCCAATCGTCACTTTTAATGTTGTTCCTCACTAACGGGGGACAAAAGGTATGAATGCATACAGGCCACGTTCACACTGCCAAGTTTTTGAAGTGACAAATGCATTTATTTGAAGGAATGAATAGCTCAATTATCGCTCCATTTGTGTAAGGAATTCAAGTGTCAATCCTACCATTCCAAGCAAGCAATAGTTAATGTCTCACAGCTGTAAAGATACATGCCAGCAGTTTAGCCTGTTTAGTGTTTTCTATTTTTCCGCAAACTAATATTAGCGTACTGAGATGTATTCGTGTCTGGCCATTTTTAATGCGTCATTAGTTGTCACTAATAAACAAACTCTGTGTGTACAGAACAGGATTAAGGGATTAGTTCACCCAAAATGAAAATAATGCCATAATTTACTCAACATGATGTCGCTCAAGCCAATATTAGTTTCTTTCATCCCTGGTACACAAAATAAGAAATTATGTTGAGTGTCCAGGCGTCTCTCTTTGATGTAATAAAGTGAATGGCTATTTATCAGTGTTGAGGGTAACGCATTACAAGTAACGCGAGTTACGTAATAAGATTACTTTCTTCAAGTAACTAGTAAAGTAACGCATTACTTTTTAATTTACAAGAGAATATCTGAGTTACTTTTTCAAATAAGTAATGCAAGTTACTTTTTTTTCCAATTTGATTGACAGCTCTCCTGTCCCCATGTTGAGAGAAATCAGAAGACGTTACTGTAATTCTAAAATAAATATGAATATGCACTAATTAATCTCACTCACAAAAAAATAAATAAAAACACAGATTCAGTATTCCTCAAAATGAATAAAAATAATGCAACTCAGAATATGAAACCTGCAATAATTAAATGTTAAACAACACAAATATCCTTTTATGTATTTAATCCCATTCTATTAACCAATGTCTTTGCTTCTGACCTTCGATGATCCAGTTCAACCGTACTAATAAGC
>NW_015505201.1:2660104-2674562 GCF_001515645.1 Sinocyclocheilus grahami | reverse complement strand
GGGTAACGCATTACAAGTAACGCGAGTTACGTAATCAGATTACTTTTTTCAAGTAACTAGTAAAGTAACGCATTACTTTTTAATTTACAAGAGAATATCTGAGTTACTTTTTCAGATAAGTAACGCAAGTTACTTTATTTTTTCAATGTATTGATTGACAGCTCTCCTGTCCCCATGTTGAGAGAAATCAGAAGACGTTACTGTAATTCTAAAATAAATATGAATATGCACTAATTAATCTCACTCACAAAAAAATAAATAAAAACACAGATTCAGTATTCCTCAAAATGAATAAAAATAATGCAACTCAGAATATGAAACCTGCAATAATTAAATGTTAAACAACACAAATATCCTTTTATGTATTTAATCCCATTCTATTAACCAATGTCTTTGCTTCTGACCTTTGATGATCCAGTTCAACCATACTAATAAGCACAAATTACTCTAGACAAACATTTGTGTCTTTTTTTATTGCTGAAGTGTGTTGAATTTCTTCTTCTGCATTCTACAGACGTAAATTTACGCTTTTATATTTGCCAGAAATATAACTTTTTTTATTTTAAAAACAAACAAGCAAGCCCTGTCCAGATTTAAAAAGTAACGCAAAAGTAACGTAATGAATTACTTTCCAAAAAAAGTAACTAAGTAACGTAATTAGTTACCTTTTTATGGAGTAACGCAATATTGTAATGCATTACTTTTAAAAGTAACTTTCCCCAACACTGCTATTTATACTTTACACATTCTATAAAAGACAAAAAGCACCATAAAAGCAGACCAGACGACTCGTATGCTATATTCTGAAGCCATACAACAGCTTGTGTGACAAACAATCTCAAATATTGGGGTGAACTATTAAAACAACTGGACTTGACAGCTGTATTTAGCTGCAATGTGGGCATGGCCTCTGTGTATTCAGGTCTATGTGGCATGGCAAGTGTGTATGATATGCATTGTGCTAACAGGGATCAATTAGCTAAGAACAGTTACAAACAGCAGTCAAGTAGAACATTCACGTCCATGTTATTTCTAGAGGTCTTGAGAAACTGACAATATTTTGATATTATAATGAAAAAATATGATTACTGTTCATAATAAAAAAGTGGAAAGGAAGAAGTTTGTTTTATTTTATTTATTTATTTGTTTGTTTGCTATAGCATGGTTTGTCAGAATGCACTGCTATTTTTGAATGTCTGTCAATGGAAAATGTGCTTTTATCCCTCATAATGTTGTAATTACACCAACTACCACCAGGGGCTTTTTGCATCATGCATCTTTGACCCTCTGCTGTATACTGACTCTCTAAATGCTGTATTTTCGACCACCACAAGATGGAGACAGCAAACCTACACAAAACAATTAACTGAGGACTGGGACACCAGTAAGACAAAGGACTGTCAGAATCAAGTCATGCATAGTAAGTACAGGTGGAGCCAGTAATCCACACCTTCACAATATTACATAAAGTAAAGCTTTCTCAGTCCTGCATTACCATATACAGGACTTTTCCCTAGTGAAAATCTTACGGAAATGTCTAAGGATCCAATAGGACTTTTCTCAAGAATCAAATTTCACAATCTGAAATGTTCTCATTTTTAAAGTGTCTAAATATAAATATAAAAGGCATTAATAACTGTTGTCAAAATCCTATAAGAATGGATTCCTACTGGATCCTAATTTGGAACCAACTTTAACATAAGCCAATTGAAATTAAAAACTAGATCTAGTTACTAACAGCACTATTATGATTGATTATCATTAGAATAATATGTCTGTGTGGGATATTAAAAGGAATTTCAAGAGTAATAGGATTTCCTTATCGTTATTTCCCTTTTTCCTTTGTCCTTTATCTATTCAGTAGTACGGCATGTTCTGATAAAGATTACACAATATCCAGTATAGGAGGTCAAGGATACTGTAGGATTTTCAGTTTGGTTAAGTTCCACTGGAATCTTATTTAAACTGGTTCCAAATTATGATCCAAAGAAATTCTTTAAACATTTTGACTGGGGCATCACAAGAACTATGTCTTGGTAATGTACAGTTAAGAATCCCACAGGGGGCGCGCTCTAGGAGTTTAAAAATAATTTTCTTTCAATTACTTTTAATGTCTTACATGGGCATTTTATCTGACTGCTAAGAATAAAAATCCAAACTACAGTATGTGTTCTAAAAGATACAGGTTCTGGTTTGTGTTTTGTTGAAGTCCTGTAAAAAAAATAAAAATCAGTAGTATAATTTTCAGTTGGTTCCAAATTATGATCCAGCAGGAATCCTATACATATTCCTGTAAGATTTTGGCTAAACTAGATGCTTTCATACCAAATCACTCACAAGTTACCAAGAACCAGTAGCAGTGTTCCTGTAATTCAGCTGGTAGAGCATGACCCGAACAACACCAAGGTCGCAGGTTTGGTTCTCAGGGAACGCACACACTGATTAAAAAAACGAAACAAAAACAAAACGTAAAGCTTGACCGCACTGTAAGCCCTTTTGAATGAAAGCATATCAGCCAGGTGCATAAATGTAAATAAGAACTAAAACACAGCCAAGTAAGAATGTCACAACACAGAGAAAGAACATTTCTCTTATTCAACCTGTGAGTTATTAACCTGTTTAGGGCATGCAATATTTCAAGGTTCATGTCCTCTCTCTCCTTCTAACTGTGCCTTTCTTTGACTATACCTGAGGAGACTGTGGCCCCTCCCACATATCCAGTTCTCTGGCCCCTTTCAAGGCACACACACAGGCAGTTCAATAATGAGCTCTTTGTGGGGGGTTGAGGTATGCAGTGAAAGTGTTTGCTTGTGTGTGTATGTGAGAGAGAGAAAGAGAGTTAACCTTTACTTGAAGGTGTGTGTGAACAGAATTACAACAGAGAAAGCAGGAAAACAGGAGGAGAGAAAAGAGTGTGTACAAACAAGAAAAGGACAAATCTGGTATGGATGCATTTGTTTCTGTTTGACGTGTTTCTCAGTCAGTCTTTGGGACGTTATATGTCTGTTTGTCATGGTAACAATAAACAGTCACTACTTACTATAAGAATACATGCAGTAACTTGAGCTCCTTTGCTTTCGCTCTAACAAAATACTACTTGAATCAGTGTTTTGCTTTTGTCTTATGTGTAATACAAGATTGATTAGATACTATTGTTAAAAGTGGGTCTGAAGGACTTTATATAAGTCCAGATCCGTACTGCAGTCGGATACTCCCAGTGAGACTCATAACTGGCTCTGCTTAGAGCTGATCAAACATGTTTTGAACTCTCTTTCCACAATCAGTTCATGCATGCTATTGTAGATTTCAGTATTTGCATGTCAATTACCTTTCATTAATAAAGTCTAATGTCTCTGACACTGTTAAAAAAGTCTTCACTGCAAAAAGCCTCTGGATTTTGAAGGACTAAATGTATGGTCCTGAAGTGGTACAGAAACTAGTAAACAGACATTTCCAGTAAGTTTTGCAGGTGTCTGTGTTCTTTTGTCTCTATTGTTTATTGTGCTCAGGTACATATCCTATTACAGGAGCTACTGCATAACACTACAATAGCCTGTGAAAATGCCAAATATTCTAGTGTCTGTCTGTCCATCCATCCATCTATCTATCACTGAGAAAATAACATAAAAACATCTAAATGAACTGGTTTTAATATCATTATTTAAGAAATATTATTTAAAATCACCTAAATGTATCCACCTAAATGGATTGATTTATACTAACAAAACACATTTTTATGTTTTAAAACCATGTCTATCTATCTATCTATGTTTGTCCATCTGTAAGGCCTATACAGTTCATGACTGTGAAGCCTTTTCAAAGTCTGTCTTGACAAACTTTGCTTTTCTAGTTCAAATTTACAGTTACATGACTTTATTTGCATGTCAATTCATTCAATTCACATTCCCTGCTTCCATACATTTAAATGACAGATTTGAATTCCAATTTTGCATCATGTTTCCAATTCAAATTGAGAAACATGAAATGCATTCTCTTTTAGATTTGAATGACACACAACTCTGTTACTCACAAGCATGGCTTTCCATTGTTTCTTCTTCAATATTCAATTTTTTTTATTGTAGGTACTTTGGATAAAAGCATCTGCTAAATGAATGCATGTAAATGCTTTTGCTGTGTTTGTGTGTTTTTCACAGGGCGATGCTTAGTGAGTGGTTTTGGTGGGATCGGCTGTGGTTGCCAAGGCCGGTGACATGGGCGGACCTACAGGACAGTGAGGGGCGTGTCTATGCCTGTGTGTCCCATTTGTACATCATTCTACCTGTAGCAGTCCTGCTGTTAGGCTTAAGAACTTTCTATGAAAGGTACATGTTATTGAAAAGACGAGCTTACATCAGCATTAATTTACATGCTGGTTTTTGCTGAATAGTGCTGGTGGAATTGTATATTCATGCTGTTCATCAGGAAAACTGAGCTGGTAAAGCCAGTTGGTCAAGGAAGCTTTACTGCTTAAGATAATGAATAAGTCTGGTGAAAACACCATGTATTATATGTTCTTATAATTGCTGAAGTGCAGTGAACGTCTCTGATTAACAGCAGATCAAGGTGTGACTCTGTCTCGCTGCCTCTCCCTCATTCAACAGGTTGATCGCGGTGCCACTCGCTGAGGCTCTTGGGGTTAAAGACAAAATTCGCAAGAGAGCGTCACACAACCCCATACTGGAAATATACTACAATACACACTCTAAACATCCAACACAGGTAACCCCCGAAACATGCATTTTAATGCATTCATATAATGCATTAAATCAGAAAAAAAACAGGTGGTAAAAAATAAAAAATATATATAAATAAAAATGTAAGGACCTTTAAGATTTTTTTACAATATGTATTGTTTTGAAAATGACACATTTCCCCCTAAATATGAATCTTTGTTAACTTCCATTTAGGCTTATTTTAATGAATAATAATAATACAACATTTCTGAACGATTGATGCTCTTAATCACAATCAAGAATAATTAGCAAGTAATATATGCCATGTTTTTGTGAAAATTTCCCTCCAAAATAGTCATTTATATAGATCAGTGATTAAAACATGTTATTAAAACCAAATATTATGTTTTAAAATGGATTAGATTCTTTTGGAACCATGTGTATTACAAATAAAGTGTTTTATAAATAAAGGTTGATTTAAGTTGAGTGTAGGCACATACTATAATGTATTATTATAATAGTAGTTCAGTTATTTATGAAAATATATAATGTCTCACAATATGTATAAGGTATTACAAACATGAAATGATTCTCACTGAGAAATTGATTGATACAACACAAATATTAACAAAGAATGGCAAACAACACACAGAATTAAACATGACATTTTGAAAGACTGAAAACATATTTTGTTGTAAAAACATGCTCTAATAATTTTTGTTTTATTTACAATTTCAAAAAATATTTTTTTCAGTGTAGCTTTGTAATGCATTATATAAGCAGGCTTCAGCAATTAATAGAAAAATATGTCCTATTCACCAGTATATGTAGGACCAGCACATTTTGACATATGATGTGTATGTGTCTAGTAATGTTTGTGTATGTCATGTACTTAGGCAGATATAAAAGGTGTGTGTAAAAGGTTGGGCTGGTCAGAAAGGCAGGTGGAGCGCTGGTTCCGCAGACGGAGGAACCAAGACAGACCCGGACTACTGAAGAAATTCAAAGAAGCCAGGTATATTTACACACACTAAACAAACTTTCTTTATTGACTCATTTGTATTTGGCTATATTTGACCTTTTAACCGTTTTCAAACGTGTATGTTTGTTATTAACAATAGTATTTCCTCTCTGTAGCTGGCGGTTTGCCTTTTATCTGTGTTCGTCTTTCGGAGGAGTGCTGGCTTTACACGATGTAAGTGATTTTTTTATGTATATACAAACCTCAGGCTGTATCTGAACACCTGAATGACCTCCAAACAGCTGCGTGCATGTGTGTGTGTTACAGCACATGCAGAGATTCTCAGGAGAGACCTTGAATCAGCATGTGTGTTTGTGAGAAATGCTTAAAGGGGTAATTAGTAACATTTTCCCACCTGAGAACAGCGCCAGCCTGGTAGAAAGATCCACAAACGGGCACAATAACAGGCATGGACAGGCCCTGCACACACACACATTAACTTGTTGTTAAGACAAGCATCACTATTACTATACTAACGTATTCAATTTAGGCATGTAATCTCATATCACCATCAAGGGTTTAGGTACGTAGAGAATTAGCAGTGTTGGGGAAAGTTACTTTTAAAAGTAATGCATTACAAAATTGCGTTACTCCATAAAAAAAGTAAGTAATTACGTTACTTAGTTACTTTTTATGGAAAGTAATGCGTTACGTTACTTTTGCGTTACTTTTTAAATCTGGACAGGGCTTGCTTGTTTGTTTTTAAAATAAAAAAGTTCTATTTTTGGCAAATATAAAAGCCTTTTCACCCCAAAAGTGAAATGAATAAGCCTCAGGCTGAAGGGAAAGTACATTTACGTCCGCACAGTAGAATGCAGAAGAAGACATTTCAACACACTTCAGCAATAAAAAAGACACACAAATGTTCGTCTAGAGTAATTTGTGCTTATTAGTACGGTTGAACTGGATCATCGAAGGTCAGAAGCAAAGACATTGTTAATAGAATGGGATTAATGCGACGCAAACCTGCGTCATATTCTGAGTTGCATTATTTTTATTCAGTTTGAGGAATACTGAATCTGTTTGTTTGTTTTTGTGAGTGAGTGCGATGAATTCATGCATATTCAGATTTATTAAATTTTTTATTTGAAAACAGTATCTCAGATATTCTCTTGTAAATTAAAAAGTAATGCATTACTTTACTAGTTACGTGAAAAAAGTAATCTGATTACGTAACTCTCGTTACTTGTAATGCGTTACCCTCAACACTGAGAATTAGCCTATGGGGTGGGCTCTTTTGAATTGGGTTTTTAATAACACATAAATCAACTTGTTGTTTTGAAGAACTTATAATTAAACAATTTCACAAGAGCAAACGTGCAGGTTATCACAGCTGTGGAGATATTCAGACCAACGGTCTCTGAGTAGACTACGATATTGTTCAATAAACAAGAAGGTAATGATGAGTAATTTAGTCATTCTTGAGACGTGGGACAAAACGGGTCCAGCAAGTGTAACTGCTATTAGCTTTAAAAAAGACAAATATTTTCAATTGTAAATGTCATGAGGGATTAATAATAGAATGTATTTAACACAATTATCACCTTCAATTTAATTTTCTCATTATTATACCAAATCTGTGTTTCTTAATGTCCTCTCACTACATCTAAAACAGTGTGTCCACAGAGAAGGGTTCAAGCATTCATATGCAATCAAATGGATACAAATGTTTTTTAATGATGAAAAAGAGCTTGTTTTATCAAAAGCAACACTTAATAATATCTCCTATCAAAGCAAGGTTGTTTTTTTAATGACACATGCATGTTTCATAAGATTTTAAAGTTGCGTCCCCACTTTTTGTCAACACCGTCAGACATTGAATCAAATGTAATAAAATCAGGGAACATCAGGGGCCACAGTTCACCTCTGCAGAGTACATCAGTGTCAGACAGGCTCTGCTAAGTTTTAGTTTTAGAATATTTTAACTCCTAATGTTAATATTTCCTTTGTCACAGCCATGATATGTCAACACCATCTTCCAATTTCTGAGGAAATTATTTGAAATATTTAGATGATTGTATTCTCCTGAAGCAGGTTGTATTAGCATCTAGCATCAACAGAAACAAAGAAAATGGCTACTACATGAACTGCATTGGTTTTGTGAAAGAAATGCCAAATTTGTCAACACCGTCAGATGTCACCACCATAAGATTTTGTGTTCCAATCATATATCAAAATACTTCAATGTGCCTCTTGAATAAAAGCTTTATAAACAATAACATACTGTTTGTTGTGTTTGTTTTAATACAGTAATTGACAGATTCAATGTATTTGATAGTTAAAATTATTACAAATTCAGGTTTTCGTCACCTCCGTCAGATGTGTCAACTCGGTCAGTTCTGTCACCTCCGTCAGTTTAATATTTTGATAATAGTTCATTATGATATTTTAGATTTGTTGTGGAATTGTTGGTCACATGTGAAAGTGTAATCTGTCTGCTAACAGGAGAATGTGTTTTGAAATGTTAAAAACATCTTGAATGCTGCAAAGATAAAGTTTAAATTATATTACACAGTCCAAGCTAAAAAAAAAAGCACTTTGTTAAAAAGAGAAAAGTTGGGAGGTTGTATCAAAGCATAGCTCAGTAGCTTAGTACATATAAGATACATAAATGTAGTTTCATTTATCTGAGTACAAGGTTTTATTTTTTCAATTTTGCACCCTGTTTTGTCCCACTTCTCAAGAATGACTGGACAGTTAAGTCTGAATATGTTTTAATCAATCGTCGAGTATCTCCGAGTACACATCGTAGCGCTGTTTCATTCTGAAGTGAATCTGTTGATTCCAATGATTCAAAGATTCACTCACTCGACGCCACCTACTGGCGTGACGATGCAACTTGGAGAAAGAATCTGAAAAGACTGCAATACTTTAGTGTTTATTTTATGTGTTATTTGGTTGTAAAAATAAATCAATAAACTGTGAATTGTGTTGTTTTGTGCCACAGAAACCATGGTTTTATGATCTTAGGGAAGTGTGGGCAGGATTTCCCAAACAAGTAAGTATAACATAAGAAAAAACATTACCTTCGAGTTTTTTAAAAGCAAAAATTAATATACTGTACGTAGTACAGTGAAAACCAGTCTTAATATTTGCATGTTGTTCTGGGAGGGTTGTGTTTGTGCAAGCATGTGTTTGTATGGCGGTTGGTTTTTTAATGTTTATTTTGTGTGTGTGTGTGTGTGTGTGTGTGTGTGTGTGTGTGTGTACAGTCACTGCTGGACTCTCAGTACTGGTATTACATCATTGAGATGAGTTTTTATGGTTCTTTACTGTTCAGTGTGGCTGCAGATGTAAAACGTAAGGTAAGCATGCACTATTATTATTAACAATCATAAAAAATATGTATGACTATTAGATCAAATTATTAAAGTCACACCAAGCACTCTGCAAATTCTTTAATATTGAGAACGGTTTTTAGAACTATATCTTTATCGTTATCTTTATAGTTATCGTGCTTGGTGTGAACGGGCCTTTATTCAACTAGCTTGCAGGTAGCACTGCTAATAATGTCATAAAACAATCAGCAAGCAAGCACAAATTCATGCAGTTCAATGCATAAAGTTCAATGAATGGTTGTTTTACATTCATTAAAATAATATGCTTTTGGAGACATTTTATGAAATTTGTAACTGTAACTGAAAAAAATGTATATGAATATGAAGTTGCCATTTCTTGAGAGATATGTCTGTCTAGGTTTGTGGAGCTCTGTTTCTCTCTGTGTCAATTTGTAGGACTTTAAAGAGCAGTTGGTCCATCACTGGGCCACACTAACACTGCTGTCCTTCTCCTGGTGTGCCAACTACATCCGCATTGGTACACTGGTTATGCTGGTGCACGACACATCCGATGTCCTACTCGAGGTGAGAGAGAGATGAACAGTGAAAGAAGAGTTCAACATGTTTTCAAGGGAAGGATAGTTCACCCAAAAATGAAAATTCTGTCATCATTCAGTTACTTACCTTCACATTGTCACAAACCTGTACAACTTACTTTCTTCTGTGGAACACTAAAGGAGATGATTGTGTTTATAGGATTTTTTTTTTCTAGTAGTAGATATATATTTCTATTTCAGCATATTAGAATGATTTTTAATGATGCTGAAAATTCAGCTTTGTATCACAGGAATAAATTATATTTAAAATATATTCAAATAGAAAACAGTTATTTTAAATTGCAATTACATTTTGCAATATTTATGTTTTTACTGTATTTTGCTGAGCACAAGATTTCATTCAAACTGTTAAAAACTCTTACCAACCCAAACTTATATGTACAGGGGTATATATGTTTTGTGTTAAAGGTTGTCATTTTTCTGTTTTTCTAAGTCTGCTAAGATGTTTAACTATGCTGGATGGGAGACGACCTGCAACAGTATCTTTGTGGTGTTCGCTCTGGTCTTCATGGTAACCAGACTCATCATTTTTCCTTTCTGGTAAGTTATGTGACAGAGGTAAATGAGTGGGAGATTTTAGGGTTACATTTGTTAAATCGTGTGTGTGTGTGTGTGTGTGTCGTGTGTACAGGCTGATCCACTGTACGTGGGTGTATCCTCTGGACCAGTTCGAACCCTTTTTCGGCTATTATTTCTTTAACGTCATGCTCGTGGTGCTGCTGTTATTGCACGTGTTCTGGGCTTCTTTGATTCTCCGCATGGTCAAAAAGTTTATTTTCGGCAAAGTGAGTATCCATTGTTCTTCATATAAGATAACAAATAAAGCAGTATGTGCATTTTAGTGATTTTACTACAGTTAATGTGTGGTTGGACTTTTCTTCACGTATTAAACAGCAAAAAATAAAAACAAATCAGTTTATTAAAAAGTAAATGTGTATGTATGTAAAAACGTTCACACAAGCAGATTAAATGCACAAGATTAATTCTCTTTCATTCTCTTTAGCTGAAGTGCGATGAGCGCAGCGATGAAGAGGAGGATGAGGAGGGTTCTGAGGAAGACTACACACACACCTACTCTAATGGATCTGGGAACGGACTGTCTAATGGCCATTGACACAGAGGGAGCCCTTCCACAAATAGCCTTTTGATGCCATGCATGCATATATGTCCATATTGGACACATGATTCATCTGTGAATTTTCTTTTTTACATAGTCTTTCATATTAAGGTTTGTATATGTACAGATATTATGGTAGATAAATAAAATCAATACAAATTGTTACTCAAGTTAACAGTCATTTAACATTTTTAAACATTTATTTATGAATTAAAACTTGTTAGCATGTGCCAGTCCAAAGAGTAGTTACATTTATCAATACAAAGTATCTTACTCTCATCAAGGCTGCATTTATTTGATCAAAAATACAGTAAAAACAGTAATATAGTGAAATATTAAAACAATTTCAATTAACAACAATTTTCTTTTTTTTAATCCATTTAAAATTTAATTTATTTCTGTGATGCAAAGCTGAATTGTCAGCATCATTACTCCAGTCTTCAGTGTGACATGATCCTCAAAAAATCATTTTAATATGCTGATTTGCCGCTCAAGAAACATTTATTATTATTATCAGTCGAAAATAGTTGTGCTTACTATTTTTGTGGAAACTGTGATACATTTTATCAAGATGAATAGAAAGTTCAAAAGAACAGCATTTATTTAAAATAGAAATCTTTTGTAACATCAGAAATGTCTTTACTGTCACTTTTGATCAATTTAATGCATCCTTGTTGAATAAAATTATTAATCTTACTGACCCTGAAATGTTTAATTGTACTCTACACTGTGCTATACCAACACTCTATACTATAATATGAAGAGTAATATATAGTGACAAACAGTATTAACAAACATAATGGCTCAATATTTCACTCATATTCAGAAAGTGTCCTTCCAAAAACAAGGCAGATGCTCTCAGATACTCCACGTAGCTCTTAGATTGTTGATGTATTCTTCATCATCAGGGATTTCAATACTCAGACCCTCATAATAGTCCTCAAACTCAGCGTAGGACACGGTCTTGGTGACCTTTCCTGCTTCCCGTACGAAGGCCAGAAGGTCAGGGTTCAGATCGGCTTCTGTCAACAGTTCGACATGAGAATGGTAATAAATTCATAAACATCAATCATCCATGTGGCCTATGCAGTAATATTACTTTTGTAAGTTTGTTGCAAGAGTGAATCTGAAAAAAATGAACTCTATGCAGCCTTTTTGGAAATCAATATTGAAGTGCCACAGGTTTAACACTCAATGTTTGTCATGAAATATTGACTGACACTGAATAAACACAACTAAAATACTATTGTCTGTGAGCAAGACAGTGCTCAGTGGCTCACCGAGTGCAGTGTCAAAGTCTTGTTTGCCTCTATAGAATTTTTCAATATCGCTGAGGAAGATGGAGTCGGTTTTATTTGGGTCAAGCTTTACATAAACCTAAAAAAGAGAAAGATACAAACATTCAAAACAGCAGCAAATGGCCAGAATGGAAACTCAATAAGTCACAGAGCTCAAGGGCGTCCTCTGGAGGACGATAGCAGTCCGGCTGGTCTGTTACCTTCAGGAAGATGGCTTTTCTGTTCTCGCTCATCTCCCCGGTAACGGCACGCATCACATCAGTGGGGTGCACCTGCCCCTCCGCACGCCGACTCACAATCCTCCACACCGCCTCGAAGTCCTGTCACACAGGGCACACGCTAACGTAACGACTCAACACGATCACATAATGTCCTACACCAACATGCCTACTGCTTTCCTACAGCCTCATCATTTCTGCTGTACAGACACAGATAGATAGATAGATAGATAGATATTTGGGGGAAATGCAAAAATTGATGATTTTATTTCTCTTAACCTGCTGAGTGATAAGTCCTGTCACACAGGGCACACGCTAACGTAACGACTCAACACGATCACATAATGTCCTACACCAACATGCCTACTGCTTTCCTACAGCCTCATCATTTCTGCTGTACAGACACAGATAGATAGATAGATAGATATTTGGGGGAAATGCAAAAATTGATGATTTTATTTCTCTTAACCTGCTGAGTGAGGCACAGCTGCTCCATCAGAGATTGTCCGAGCAGCTCTTTTTGTTGAATACTATCAGACTTTAGATGTAAATCTCTCCCTAGATTGATCAGGGTTCGGACCGCATGTCCCTTCAGCCTATCACGCACTGCACCTGCAAAACATCCACCAATCAGAACGCTGGATTCCAATTCAAGCATTCTGTGGCTGGTTAATTAATTATTATTAATGTAGCCCTAAGAGTACACAGTCACTTTAAGGTGAAGTGTGTCATTTCAAGTAACTCAATATGTGTTTTAAAGGTTTTTTACTTCACAGGACATCTTAAAAATCTCATTCTCATGGTGCAAGACCAGATTGATAAATTTGATTTGGTTTGTACATATAATTGTTTGAACAATTATATTTACAAACAAGTGCTGTCAAATTGATTAATCGCTTCCAAAATAAAAGTTTGTGTTTACATAATATAAGTGTGTGTACAGTGTCTATTTATATGTATATACAATATAAATACACACATACATGTATATATTTAAGAAATATATGTAATATATACATGTGTGTGTGTGTGTGTATATGTATGTATATATATATATATATATATATATATATTTACATAATATAAGTGTGTGTACAGTGTCTATTTATATGTATATACAATATAAATACACACATACATGTATATATTTAAGAAATATATGTAATATATACATGTGTGTGTGTGTGTGTATATGTATGTATATATATATATATATATATATATATATTAAATTTATATTAAATATTACATATATTTCTTAAATATATATATATACACATATATACACACACACACACACACGTAAAAAAAAAAAACTTTTATTTTTGATGCGATTAAACAATTTTACAGTACTAGTACAAACATAAAAGTAAGACTTTAAAAGAAATGGATACTTTTATACAGCAAGAATGCATTAAATTGATCAAAAGTGTCAATAAAGATATTTGTTTTTATATTGTTATATTGTAAATAAATGCTGTTCTTTTGAACTTTCTATTCATCCTGATAAAATGTATCACAGTTTCCACAAAAATATTAAGCAGCACAACTACAGTTTTTTCAGCATTGATAATAATAATAAATATTTCTTGAGCAGCAAATCAGCTTATTAGAATGATTTCTGGAGGATCATGTGACACTGAAGACTGGAGTAATGATGCTGAAAATTCAGCTTTGCGTCATAGGAATAGATTACATTTTAAATGTAATATGTTAAAAAAGATAGCAGTTACTTTTGTTATAATATTTCACAATTTTATTGTTTTTGTTTTTTTTAACACAAAAGCATCCTTGGTGAGCATAAGCGACTTCTTTCAAAAACAACAAAAAATCTTACCGACCTTATCGATTGATTGATTGTCATGCAACTAATCTGATTAAAAATTTTGACAGCTCCAATTTTAACATTAAAAATGACATCACCTTATAAACAGGTTTGTGTGGGTGAGAAACATTCTGGATGAATATTTATGCATTTCAATAAGAAATGGTTGTGTGTAAGAGAAAGGCATGTGTTAAGTACTAACCTTGAATTTCCTGTAGAGTGTTTCGATCGTTGATTTCCTCTTCAGAGAGATGATGTAGAGTTTCCCCAGACTGAGTTCTGTGCAAAAGAAACACTCTGAGCCCTTTCACTTGTGCACACGTGTGTGTGTGTGTGTGTGTGTGTGTGTGTGTGTGTGTGTGTGTGTGTGTGTGTGTGTGTGTGTGTGTGTGAGATACACCAAGGGCCGCG
>NW_015505201.1:2639117-2659120 GCF_001515645.1 Sinocyclocheilus grahami | reverse complement strand
GTGTGTGTGTGTGTGTGTGTGTGTGTGTGTGTGAGTGGTACATACAGCAGGGCTCCCTTGGCTGTGTCATCCACATCAGTAACTCTGAGGGTCAGGCACGGCTGCTGTCTCAGACTTTGGGGGAGGTGTGGGCCGTCTGTACAGAAATGAAGCTCGGCACCCTGGGTGATGTAGGCAGAGTGTTAATTAATTAATATTAGTCTGTGTGTGACAGATGATGAATGTGTCGAACCTGTGAGACGTCTTGCAGGCAGTACGGCCTCCCTCTGTTCAAATACACACCACGCGTGATAAAGGGCAGTGCATTCCATCTGAAAGAGTTTTGATTAACAACTAGCTTTTCAGACACCTAAATATAGAGGAAAACTACAGTGGGGGAAATATTTATTTGATCCCCTGCTGATTTTGTAAGTTTGCCCACTTACAAAGAAATGAAGGGTCTGCCATTTTTATGGTAGGTTTATTTTAACGGATAGAGACAGAATATCAACCAAAAAAATCCAGAAAAAAACACATTATATAAATGTTAGAAATTGATTTGCATTTCAGTGAGTGAAATAAGTATTTGATCCCCAAGCAAAACATGACTTAGTACTTGGTGCAGAAACCCTTGTTGGCACTGTATGTGTGAGTTGTATTTGTATAAATGCAAAGCACTCAGCCTTACCTGTTTTTACCAAAATTTCGGTACTCGTACACGGTCAGTGTTTGGTCACATGTGAAAAAGAAGCCAATCAGTTTTCGACACGCTTCACGTCCACACCTATATATCGAGCACATATGAATTACAAAAAACACAAAAAAAAGTTAAAAGTAAGTAAGTAGCTGTGATTACCTTGATAAAATCCTGGCTTGAAAGCAGAGCTTGTCGGATAAGACGTTCTCTGTTAAAGACATCCGAGTTTTTACTCTGTAGACATAAAAGAAAAACCTAAAACAGCACAAATCACAGTTTTACCAAAAGCAAAATATGTGACCCTGGACCACAAAACCACCCATATGGGTCAATTTTTCGAAATTGAGATGTATACATCATCTGAAAGCTGAACAAATAAGCTTTCCATTGCTGTATGGTTTGTTAGGATAGGACAATATTTGGCCGAGATCCAACTATTTGAAAATCTGGAATCTGAGGGTGCAAAAAAATCTAAATATTGAGAAAATAGCCTTTAAAGTTGTCCAAATTAATTCTTAGCAATGCATATTACTAATCAAAAATTAAGTTTTGATATATTTACAGTAAAAAATTTACAAAATATCTTCATGGAACATGATCTTTACTTAATATTCTAATGATTTTTGGCATAAAAGAAAAACCTATCATTTTGACCCATACAAAGTATTTTTGGCTATTGCTACAAATATACCCCAGCGACTTAAGACTGGTTTTGTGCTCCAGGGTCACATGTAAGCTTGTGAATGGGTGTTTTTTTGTGCAGTGGTGACAAATTTGAACTTGATTTAACTAGAATAGTTCTTTGGGTTCAACAAAAACCCTCTTTTTCAATTTCTTACTGTAAATGTAACATGTTTTTTTTTAGATGAGTTATTGATATTTAATTAAGAGTTTCGAGTAGCAGATAATTGCAATGAAGTGCAAACAAACAGCAGCCTTGCAAAATTATCTACTGGTGGATCAAGACAGGACCAGTGAAAATGATGTCGAATGAGTCTGTAATTTTTTTTTAAATTGTAAAACTGAGGTTCAAAACCACTGCTTTAAACATGTACTTTCTTTCTTTTTTTCTTTCTTTCTTTCTTTCTCTTTCAACAGATAGTTCTAAAACTTTTTTTGTCAGCTGAACCCTTTTGACCTAAAATATTTACTTAGAAATACCCCAAATACTTAAAATACCTGAAATACTCAAAATAAATAGTTTTAAGTTAATATTTCAATAATTTATCAACACATTTGCATGTTCACAGTTTTCTGATGTCAATTAATGGTCCCTGAAATACAGGTAAACAAATAAAAATCTTTTATCTTTTAGTAAATGTTTTATTTTGATTGGTTTTCATTTAAAATTATTATTTATTTGAAACACATAATTTTACATTTTAATTAATTATTAGCCTTTCATTAACTCTTGAACCCCCTGTAGTTCCCTCTCAAATCCCCAAAGTTTAGGAAACATTGATTTAGCAGATGCTTTTATCTGAAATAGTAAAATCAATATGTAAACTGACATTATATTAGAAATGTATATTCTTCCCTATGTTGGACAACACAATTCCAGGATTCTAACGGAGAACTTTACTTTTATGCTATTATATTTTCTAAAGATAATGTGAGTGGTTCTTGCAAAACTGGCCATCACGATTATTGAGTGCTTGTGGGTAGTTGCAAAGGCGTTGCTATGTGGTTGTGAAGGTGTCCAGAGTGATTTTTTGCATGCAGATATGTGGCTGCCAAAGTTTAAGATTAGTAGTTTGTTTGAATCAGTGTGAGCAATAATAATAGTGGTGCTTTCCTTTGCAAATACATCTATTATGCATAAAAGTACAAAAATATCAAAATGAAAATGGGGACGTAACCACTGTGACCTTCTCCAAATCCATGCGTATGAGACAGAAAGGGAGAAAGAGAGCGTTTAGTATCTGAGTCATGTATGTGTGTGGGTTTTACTTAGTGTGGTGAAGAGTTCTCCTGTAGCGTGGTGGGACACTCGTGGGACTGACAGACACAGCATTCTGTTCCGGATCGCTAATGACAGCCCTGCGTCAGCATCAGAGAAACCTCACGATGTTATTACTCATCACAAACTGAGAACAAAAATGGAACAGAGAGAGAGAGAGAATGAGAGATACTGACCTCGACAGCTGATCCACCATAACCTGCTCAATTACTGCTTGCAGTTTCCTGTCCTCGGTAAGCTCCTCCTACTCACAAACACATAAATATATCATCCAATCACATTATGTGCTCACATAGGACTTCTGGAGCATAACAAACACCCTCCTCCAGGGGGAGACAACAAACTCTGGTCAAAAACATGTAGCAGAGGATGTTTGGCCTGAACAGAGGTCAACAGAGTAATGTCATAATTGCCCGAGTAACTACTTTTGTGTGGAAACATAATAATGTGTGTGCAAAATATATAAAAATAAATAAAATAAAAATGGTTATAAATTGCTTTTGTGAAGGAACATGATAAATGTATTGATATAATAAAATAAAAATAATTCTGGAAATAAATAAAATTAAAAATAATAAATAATCAAATAAAATACATTAAAACAAATTGCTTTTGTGTGGAAATAAAAAATCGAAATAAAATAAATCACTAGCATTCAACATGTTTTCAATGACATTCATTGTGGAGTGACAGGTAGGATTAATTTCTAGTACATTTACTATTGTTTTTGTCAACATTAAATAACTATACATTTCAGAAAGTGTTTCAGTGATGTCAGGGTGTTGTATATCATTTACTTATAAAGTGAAAATGATCTATCCTGACCTCTGTGCTTATTTCAATGCTAAAGTTAGCAGAACTCACCGCATCCCTCATCTTGCTGTTTGGTCGTACAGTGTTGGACTGGTTGTAGTTGGGTTGTGCTGTGATTTTACAAGCGAAGTGGGATGAATCTAGGTTGGGTTTGTGACTAGACAGTGGACTTCTCGGTGTCTGGACTCTGTAGCTCAGCTGTAGTGATTCTCCATTATCCACAGCAGACACCTGATTTTTAATTGAGCCCTTCATCTCGGTCTCAAAACACTGGGAGGGAAAAGCACAAGAATTAACCTAAACACTGAAGTTACATACAGTTGTAGTTATATACAGCAGGGTTATTATAGGTAACTAAAACCATAAAAAATGTTACTTGAAATAAAATAAAATAAAAATAAAAAATCAGCCTGGCATTATTTCATTTAGTTTAACTTGTACTATAAAATAACACACTAAAACTGAAATAAAAAATTATACAAACTAAATAGACATATTTAAAAATAGATAAATAAAAACATATACGTATAGTATAAAAACTATACGTATAAGAATTATATATTGTTTACTGTATACTAAATAAAAAATTATTAAAAATATTCATAAAAACTGTAATAGTATCTCAGTTATACTAAAATACACTGCTATACAGCAGATATAAAGATGTATTATGTGGGGGGAAAACATGTTTTAGAAACATGCTTTATGTGAGGAACAGACTGTAAGCTTTGAAGCCTAAAAGCCTCGTTCATTGTAATTGCGCTGAAGAAAAATAGCAGTACTTCAAAATCATTTTTATTTGTTCCACAGGGGAAAAAAGAGTATATTATGACAGAATTGCATTTTTAGGTGATTTAAGATCATTTTAAATGAGCACCTGCTTTGATTGTGTGGAGGCTGGAGAGCCCCAGCTCATGGAGAGCCCTGTCAGATCTCCTGGGACAATCTTGCCAGCAGCATCCTTCGGCATTATGGGGAAATGCTGTTCAAAATGACATGTACAGTAACATTAAATCCACTAGGATTCATAATCAAGTTAATAAACTACACAGCATCATGTCTTGTTATCCCACCTCCTCCTCCGTGTCTTGCAGGGTCTCTAACTTTAACGCTGGAACTCTGTGAGATATTTAATTATTAAGTAACTTGCATAAATAATTAATGAACAACTAATTATTATATGTGTTTGTAAGCTTTTCTTAATTCTCTAAACTTACCCTGCTGGCCTCGGCCCGCGGTCTGCTCCACTTATCGTTGGCTTTTGATATAAATATACATGTAAACTGACAGAATAATTAACACACGTAACACCTGTTCGTTTTAAAAAGCCATTACAGGCATTTACGCACTTACCTGCAGCACACTTTTTTGTAAAGGTGAAGATTTCACGTTTGCTTTCATTATAAGTGGTGCTGTGCACTATTTATGTAAATAGTTGTGCAAATGGTTGTTCAAATTAACAGGTTTCACTTCCGCGCTCCCGTTGCTGTGGTGATGTTAAACCCAACACACGTGACTGAGCTCATGAAAGGATTGTGGGTAATGTAGTCTGAAACGTCCTGCACAAATACCCTGTTAATGCGTTAATGAAGACTATGATAATGAATGAGAAATAATTAGGTAGGCAAAATACAGACAAATATGTAGTAAAATAAAAAATGCTACGAGGACCCACATTTTTTTATGCAATTACGCAAATGTATACAAATGTGCAGATTTAGAGTAGGCCTAAATAAAAAAAGACCTAAATGTTTTCAAAAAAGAAATAAACAAAAAAATCTTGAATAAAAGAATAAAGGGCTAAATAAAAGAGCAGCATATTCAAATAAAATAATTATTACAAAATAAATCTATGATTAAAGGCAATATTCCTTGAGAGCAAGCATTATTATTCTACTGAATTTAAATAATTTTCATTAAAACATTTAATACGTTCGGCTAAATCTACAATAAAGTAACTTTAATATATTTAGCGGACAAAAATAATTATAAATGCATTTTTTAAATAGACATTCTAAATATGAACGGGCTAAATTTGGCAAAATGGCCATTTTTGTCTCACGCTTTATTTTACATTTGGACAAGCGTGTGCGCACGCGAGAACTCGTGCGCGAGGGATGAAGACAAAGAGCCACGCGCGTCTTATTTTTTCGTGACATGGTGGGCGGTTGCGTTTCAGTCCTTTAAAAAGCCCCTGTACCAAGACAGACAGACAGACAGACAGAGAGGGAGAGATAGAGAGTGGGCAAATCCACGGCACCATGACTCACAGGTCAGCGCGTCTCCTGCAGTGATGCTCCATTGACTCATTTATCCAGAGCGAAGTAGCAGCGCGGCTCAGGACAGTCTCCTGCCATGGACTCTCTCGGCGGTCTCCTCTTGCGGATATCGGTGCTTCTGTACGGCTCCGGCGGCGTTCTGGCGCTCTTACCGGGAATAACGGAGCCCGAGTTCATCCGCAGGTGTGTGCTGGCGCATAACACGCAGCGCTCGCGCACCGCTCCACCTGCGGCCAGCGCGCGCTCAATGGTAAGACAGGTGTTCAGGTATTTGATGTTTCCTTTTAGATGAATCATTCCTGACAGTATTTGTGTGTTCATAATCATTCACGCATTTGCTCATCCGAGGGATGAAGACAAAGAGCCACGCGCGTCTTATTTTTTCGTGACATGGTGGGCGGTTGCGTTTCAGTCCTTTAAAAAGCCCCTGTACCAAGACAGACAGACAGACAGACAGAGAGGGAGAGATAGAGAGTGGGCAAATCCACGGCACCATGACTCACAGGTCAGCGCGTCTCCTGCAGTGATGCTCCATTGACTCATTTATCCAGAGCGAAGTAGCAGCGCGGCTCAGGACAGTCTCCTGCCATGGACTCTCTCGGCGGTCTCCTCTTGCGGATATCGGTGCTTCTGTACGGCTCCGGCGGCGTTCTGGCGCTCTTACCGGGAATAACGGAGCCCGAGTTCATCCGCAGGTGTGTGCTGGCGCATAACACGCAGCGCTCGCGCACCGCTCCACCTGCGGCCAGCGCGCGCTCAATGGTAAGACAGGTGTTCAGGTATTTGATATTTCCTTTTAGATGAATCATTCCTGACAGTATTTGTGTGTTCATAATCATTCACGCATTTGCTCATATTACTTACGTTCATCTACATTTGTGTGTTTACGTGTTTGTCTCCATGTTCCACATTTTAAACGCTCATGGTAATATATCTATGCTATACTAACAGCATGCCGTTTTGTTTTTGTCTCAGTGTTTGGCTTTTAGTATAAAAAATATGCACAACCATAATTCTGGTTGCCATGGCAATGGAGACATGTTTTTGTATGAGTGGAAAGGAAAGGCTCCCTATTGTGTGTGTATTGATCTGGGTTGTTGTTGTTGTTGTTGTTGTTGTTGTTTTAGTAATAGTAGAAGAATGAAAAGAAAACAAAGGGTCTTTGTGATTGTGATGGTGCCTCAAGAGGGTTCTGGAAAGATATCTTCAGATATCTCTTCATCAGTGAGCATTTTAAATGTGTTATTTATTTGATCTAATAACCTGTGTCTTTTAATGTTGCAAATATAAGCTTATTAGTAATATGTAAGCAAATGATTGTGGTTGAATTGGTTGAAATAAGTGAAATATTGTAGCACAGAACAACCAGTTGTACAAGTAAAGTGTTTCAGAATCAAATGTTCTGGCCCGTTCACACCAAGGACAATAAAGTTTTAATAATCCTTCTAAATCTTTGAGAATAGGTCAATTCACATCATAACTATAACAAAAACCACAAAGAGTAACACTGGAATCACTCATTGGAATCACTTTAGATGAACGCTAAAAACATTGCCAGCCAATCAAAATCCATCCTGCTTTAAGAGCTTGAGAATTGAAATCGGTACAAATCGGACAAAACTGCAGTGCACGCTTAGATTAAACAGGACATTATTTTTCATTGGTGTGGACACTAAAATAGTCATCATCTTTGGTGAGAATGTTGTAAAGTTTTAGTGGCGCTTGTTCATCTAATCCTGTCCGTTATATCTTAAATCATATCTATGTTTTGTAATTTAATTGATATATGGAGTATTGTTTGTGTGTTTGTTCACAGTCCTGGGACAATGAATTGGCCAAAGGTGCCAGAGACCGAGCGAGACACTGCAAGGCCTCTCATCACCCTGGGCTGGCACATTTTGGGCACCCACTGTTTGGGTGGATGGGCGAGAACATCTGGCTGGGGGCTCCGTTTTCAGCCTTCTCAGTGGAGAACGCCATACACAGATGGAGCAAAGAAGGCGCTTACTCACTCAAAAATAACAACTGCTCACACTTGTGCGGCCACTACGCACAGGTATGTTCAGTGTATATTTTTCAAGAATGAAAATCAAAGGTTTATCAACCTCATGTATTTGTGCATGTATTGTACTTTTCAGTTAATGTGGTCTACAAGCTTCAAGCTGGGCTGTGCTGTAAATGTGTGCTCTAAAGGAATTGAAAACTTCTCCCCTCACCCAGAATCCACTATTTTCGTGTGTAACTATGGCGATACGTAAGTTAGACTTTACATTTGCAAAAATGCAGCCAAATGTTCAAAACTAGGGGGATCAAGAAATGAAAAAATCATGTCGATTTTTTGTGTGTTTTTGTTTAGAAACCAGTATAGTGCCATAGAATAAATACTTTTAGGTTTCTTAAAGAACCTTTCTGCAAACAGTACTTTAAAGAGCCATTTTTTCTTCGAACATTTGAATAATCTAAAGCACGTTTTTCCACTATAAAGAACCATTTTAAAGCGACTTCATATAATTATCAATGCCAATAAAGAACCCTTATATTTAAGAGTGTATATATTTACCATATTATTGAGAACACATTGGGCCTCATTCATGAAACATTCGTAAATATAAGGAGTAAATTCGGAGTAATTTGCGCGTAAAACGGACCTTCCCGAAAACTCTCCTCCGAATTCACAAACACTTCGTACACATCAGATTTGATAGTTAAACATGTGTATGTTAATGGATTCCAACCATTCGTACATTCGTGCACGCTCATTCACAATTAGCATAATCCCCGACTATGAATTACAGCTACGCAAATTGCGTGTCCAGGTACGCAGTGGAATATTCTGGTCTACTTTCTCAGGTTTGGGTCCAGTAAAAAAACACTAATAGGCCATATGCCTAACAATAAATATGCAATAACGTGTGTCCACCAAAGCGTTTTTAGTCAGCTGAGAAACTGTCAGGCGCTCTTCTGAAAACCGCCCGCTGGTGGTGCTGGAGAACGCTTTGGTGGCACAGCGTTTTTCTCATAGACTGTTTTTTTTTTTGGAGATGTAGATGTTTTTTTTTATTATTGCATTGCTAAGAACATACACCATCAATGCCCAGGGGTACATACAATTGAGAGTACAAATGCAGGATACAAAATCAGGAAAATATCGTTTTCTAGCTGAGAGACCCTTTGGCTGCTATGATTTGAAATATCCACGGCAGTAACGTATTACTAGTATCTCATTTTGAAGAATATCACTGAACATAAAAACGCAGTAACCAGCAATATTAACCCAAATGCAGGATACAAAATCAGGAAAATATCGTTTTCTAGCTGAGAGACCCTTTGGCTGCTATGATTTGAAATATCCACGGCAGTAACGTATTACTAGTATCTCATTTTGAAGAATATCACTGAACATAAAAACGCAGTAACCAGATATATTAACCTCTCTATTGTTGTTCAGTTGTTGTACAAGTAGTAGGCTATGATTGGTCGGTGTAGTATTTGTCCCGCCCCTCCTCCATTGATTGGACGGCTGGGTAAAACGTGACAGTGACAAGCGCTGCGTTTTACGCATAGACTGTATAAAAACTGGTTTTACCCAAAGCTAAACAGTTAATCAACTCTCAGCTACAAGAAAAAATAATAATAATTCCGGCCCAACGACATTGTAAAATATTATAATGGCAGTGCATCAAATTCAGTGTCATCAGTTTGCCTAAATGAACACAGAACGTTTTACGCACCATTTACACGTGGCAGGGAGCAGATGTACATTGCTTTCCTAACAACTAACATTTGGAAAATACGAACATTTTCATGAATTCGAATGTTTACGTCAGAACGGCTTTACACAAAAATTCGTTCTGTTCGTGTTTCGTGAATGAGGCCCATTGACTTTGTATCTATGGTGGTTATGACCATGAATCTCTCTGTAAAATAGTTTTTGCTCGATTTATAGTTGCAAATATATAGTATTGTTCAGCGCAGGTCAAAATATTACTGTGTCTGCCTCTTGTTTAGTAAAGTTATTCTAACATGCTCTGTTACAGGGGACACGTTCATGGTGTTACTCCATATGGTGTGGCCTGCAGCGGTTGTGGGTCAGAGATCTGCCGAGACAACGTCTGTAGTAAGAGCTTTCACAATTAAATATCACAATAACACTCACTCACACAATCACACAATGTATCTTTCCACACTAATATATATATATATATATATATAGACACGTTCATGGTGTTACTCCATATGGTGTGGCCTGCAGCGGTTGTGGGTCAGAGATCTGCCGAGACAACGTCTGTAGTAAGAGCTTTCACAATTAAATATCACAATAACACTCACTCACACAATCACACAATGTATCTTTCCACACTAATATATATATATATAACATAACATCTGTATTAAATAATAATATTATTTTTTATATTATTATTAATCTTATATTTATATTATTATTTCATTAAAAATACTATTTTCTTACTCTTAAAATTATGTATTTGTGTAATATAATGATTTAATGTACACTGAAAAAAATGGTGTAAAAACTATTTTTATTTAGAAATTGCTAGTAAATTTCACAATTAATTACAAAGAAATGGTAAGTAACATTGAATTAAATGTGCAATTAAAAATAGTATTGTCTTGTAAAACGTACTTCAATAATCTACTTTTAATCATTTTTTTACAGTGTAGTCAGTTTTATGAAGCCATATTAAGTTATATATTTGACTTGAATAAACCAGTTAATCTAGATATTTAGTAAGGTTTAGTAAGTTAATTTTATTTGTATAGCACTTTTCACAAGTAGCTTTTTAGACAATCATGATTAATCTTTTTAGACTTAATTTATCATTTCCATATTTATATCCATTTTGCATACATTTCCCAGTATGACGTCTTTCAAAACTACATCTTGTTCAGATATGCTGTGATGTCTCTTTACAGGATATGATTGGTTCCCTGGGTGGGGCTATGGCCCGCCCTCTTCAGCCTACAGTATTTCCTATTGGCTGACTAATCTTGGAACGTGTCTACTAGGAGTTTGCTGGCTACTCCACTTTTATGCAACACATTAATGTCGTCCTGTGAACCTGTTCCCTAATGTCTCAAACTTGAACCTTAAAATTTGCATCTCTCCATAATTTCATTATGGTTGGATATTAAATTAGCAATCACTGAAATAATAATAAGAAATCTGTCTATAAATATACATGTATAGTTTTCTTTTCTGCTGTGTGTAAATCATTTATTTTAGTTCCATATACACAGTAGGTCTGTAAATGCATTTAGAAAACTGGAATTTTCATTTTGCTTGTAAGAATTGCCATCATAAAAGTGCTAGTTGAATAAACTTGGGTTGATATTTTATACTCTTACTGCTTGTCTCCTGTGTGATTTTCTAGCCTCCAGACTTAATCTCATTTCTAAAGTGTGTTACAACCTCTCAGGATTATGAAGCGTGAATATGACTGCGTGATAGTGAAGATACACATCAGTACAGTGCCTGTGAATTCAGCTGTTGTGTGTTTCACTCACACACACACACACACACACATATAACCAACGTAGTCACGACACATTCCTGATGATTTTACAGTCGCCATGGAAACGGGCGTACATATAGCACACTGTAGGCCGTTAGTGAGAACAGCTATGAGTCACGAGCTATGAATTATGTTTTGAAGTAGTTGTGTGTTTATGTTTCTGAGTAATCAATCAGCAGTGCTCTATTAGTGCATGAGTAATTTGTCATTATTTTAGGATGTCTGTACACCTGGGCTAATGACACATAAGGATGTCAGAGATGAAGAAATTGAGAAATATTTTAGGAATCTCGTTAAAAATGCACAAGTCAAGTTCTTATGCAAAAACACATCATAAAAATGTTTCATAGGTGTCTGAAAAGTGTTTAAACAATTTTTTATTTAAAAATTATTTAAGTCATTTAATGATGGCCATGTTTACTCATTAAGTAAAAATCAATAAAATATTTCTGACACATTGAATACATGTTAGAGTACACATCAACATAAATAAATAAATATGAATTTTTGAGCCATGAATATCATAAAGGATTCTTGGGGTTACTGCATTTAAATTAAAAAAAACTGGACTTAATTATGCCAAAACACTTTTTTTTTTAAATGCTTAAAATAACCTATTAATGAAAAACTTTAAAACTCAAAATGAATTTTACTTCAGAACTTTAAAACATATTGATCATATCATAGAAGAGTTGTATTTATATCTGTAGAAATGGCATTTTTAATATATTTTCAGAAAATCCTGCCTTTGTAATCATCGCCTTTGTACAAACTGTTAATTATTTTTTGTAATTAAATCACGTAATTCCGATACATGTAACTAGTTACTCCCCAACCCTGCTTCTAGCTTGTTAATTAGTTCTTTTCTCCTCTGATCCTTGCCAGTTAGTTTGGGTTAGTTTGAGGATTAAAGATTACCTTCCTTGGACTCTTGTCTCCTGTGCCTTTGTGAGTGAGCTCTACACAGAAGCACACTGACAACAGTAGTACTAGGCTGACTGAGCTGAAGAAGTTAAAGCAGGTAACTGAGGCAAAATAAATGTAAATACATGATAAAACTGCTTACATGCTTTCATAATCAATTCAGTGTGATTCTGTTGTATATGAATAGACAAAACATTAGTTTACAGTTTGACCTGTACATCTGCAGTACCCTGAACTCTCATTGCCAGTAATCTGATTTGTTTCACAATAGCGGCCTTGTGAACGAGTGTGTGAGAGAGAAATGTTTGTGAATGCAGGCCAGTCTCATTGATGTCACGCGAAAGTCAACAGGCGCACAAGCCAGAGTCGGATTCCTCTACACTCTTACACTCACTGTTTGCTGACTGCAAATAAATGACTGATACGGGAAGGTGGTAACGGGATTTTACAGCATAAAACTTTTAGCAAGCATCTGTTTGTGGATCTAGGCAGCTGAGGTTCTCCTGTTGAAGTAAGTGGAACTAACTAATTCTATTCTGATTGACTCGGAGGTTTGAAAAGCCATCATGGTGTTGTTTGGCACTACATTGATTGTAGTCACGCTACATTCAATGATGCCAATTGTGAGTGGAAGACTGAAAAGTGAAACTCAACAAACTGGGACTCAGATTATGATTTTCAACATCCCAAATACTGAACATAAAGAAACACATGAGAGCTTGGATGATGTTTTTCTAGATGAACCCGCTTTAAACCCGTTTAAGAGTCTAGAGTTTTATGCTAGTGCTGATGAATTTTCAAGAATCACTGTGGCTGAATCGACTGATATGCATTCAGTAGCTGATTCCATATCAACCAGAACTGAATGTGATCAAATTAATGGTGAAGGTAAAAATATTGTACACAAGGAGCCTGAGATGGATGAGAAGTTGAATAAGGTGGGATGTGATGGTGAATGCATAATTAATTCACTGGATAACACCTCTGATGGCTTGGAAGATACCTCTAGTGGAGATCCAGTGGTCGTCACGCATCTCGGGCGAGTTCGTGGCCGTACTCTGGATAAAGCTAATGTGTTTTATGGGATTCCATATGCAGACCCTCCTGTGGGGGACAAACGCTGGGCTCCTCCTTCATCCGTGTCACCTTGGACGTACACGTATGATGCCACATTTCCCCGTCCTGCTTGCATGCAGGTGTGTGCTGGTGAGTTCTCTCGGATGTGTCATCCTAAGGTATGAAACACTCACATTTGTGCACAACAGTGCATTTAGATAATTATAGTATGTATTACATTCATATATTTATTGTCCTGAAGGCTTGGGCAACAATAAAAAAATTCAGTGTTACAGGTTCTCATTTTTAAAGTTAGAGGTTTTTCAAAACTATTAATCTTAATAATGTAATTTGCCCTGTCATTTGTACTATATGGACATATACTGTATAGGAACCCAAATATGGGCTGTGTTGACTTGGGCCTGTTAGTAACCACCTAGTAATTATCTAGCAATGCCCTAGTAACCATATCACAAATCACAATGTGCTAAGAAAGACTACCAAGCAATGCCCTGGCAACCATCTAGCAACAATATAGACACCACATAGCAGCACACAAAGAAACACTAAATACATGTCTACAACACAGAGCAACATGCAAAGAAAGACTCAGAACACTTTATCATCCTCCTAGCAACGTCCTGGAAACCACCAAGCAACACTCTAAAAACCACATAGCAACACACCAAGGAACACCCAGAACACATTCCAGCAACCACATAGCAACACCCTGGCAAGCACCTAGCAATACTCAAGAAACCACATAGCAACACACTAAAAAACCTTCAGAAAATACCATAGCAACACACCAACAAACACTCATAACACTTTATCAACCTCCTAAGTAACGTCCAACCTACCTAGCAACACAACTACCTAGCAACATTCTAGGAACCACATAGCAACACACTAAGAACACTCCAGCAACCACATAGTAACACCCTGGCAACCACCTAGCAACAATATAGATACCACATAGCAACACAGTAAGAAACACTCAGAACACTCCAGTAACTACATAGTAAATCCCTGGCAACCACCTAGCAACATTCTAGGAATCACACTGAAACATGCTAAAAAACCCTCAGATCATGTCAGCAACTGCATAGCAACACTTTAACAATTACAGAGCAACACACTAAGAAACACTTTAGTGTTAACACAGAATTAAGCAACCACATAGCAACGCCCTGGCAACCCTCTAGAAACCACACTTCAACATACTAAAAATGCTCAGACCACTTTAGCAACCAAATAGCAATGCCTTGGCACTGTTGGCAACCACCTAGAAATGACATAGCAACCACGTTAGACCATGCTAAGAAAGACTCAGACTCTGCATAGCAACACCCTAACAACCACATAGCAATAAGAAAAAAAAACACTCCAAACATTTTAGCAGCCACATAGCAACACGCTGACAACCACACTGCAATGCCATAGTAACCACATTGCAAACAAAGACTCAGCACACTTTAGCAATTACATAGCAACACCCTAGCAACCATACAGTGAATGTGAATGTCTGCATTTGTACAGGTTAGCGAGGACTGCCTGTATCTAAACGTCTTTGTTCCTGTGAGCGTCAACCTGTCGTTGCCGATAGTAACAGCCCTGCCTGTGATGGTGTGGATTCACGGTGGTGACTTCATCGCTGGCTCCGCCTCCAAACCTCTATATGATGGCCGCTTCATCAGTAACTATAGCAACACAGTAGTTGTAAACATGGAGTATCGTCTTGGTTAGTCAAACTCATTTTCCATATTGGCGTACACGATGACATCTGACTGAGCCACTTCCTAAGATGTTCTGGTAAATTTTTAGGTGCGTTTGGCTTCTTAGTCACAGGCAAAGATCCCGAGAGCTCTGCAGTGGGGAATTATGGGATTCTAGACCAGCAGGCAGCACTGCGCTGGGTCCAAGAAAACATTGCAGCTTTTGGAGGAGACCCAAATAAGGTATCAGGGAACACGGGGGTGGATGAATGACGACAGTGTGGACATCTAATTACAGTATATTATATCTGTGTGTGTAGGTTACTCTGTTTAGCGAGAGCGCTGGAGCCCAATCAGTGTGTCTTCATCTGATGATGCAGAGCAGCGAGTATTTGTTTAGACATGCAGCCATACAGAGTTTACCATTCTCTTTGCCACTGAAAACCAGGTAAAACACATATAAAACAGTTAGTTCACCCAAAAAGTCTGTCATTAATTACTCACCCTCATGTCGTTCCAAACCCATATCTTTGGAACACAAATTAAGATATTTTTTATGAAATCCGAGAGCTTTATGACCCTCCACAGACAGCAAGGGTCCTACCACGATAAAGGCACAGAAAGGTACAAAGAACATCGACAAAATAGTCCATGTGACATCAGTGGTTCAACTGTAATTTTTCGAAGCTACGTGAATACTTTTTTGTGGGCAAAAAACGAAGATAACGACATTATTCAACAATTCTTCTCCCCCCCAGTCACCCTCTACCTCCATTACCAGGAGAGTACCACAATGCATGCGATAAATATCTTAATTTGTGTTCAAAAGATGAACATGTCGTTCCAAACCCATATCCGACATGAGGGTGAGTAATTAATGACAGAATTTTCATTTTTGGGTGAACTATCCCTTTAAGCTCTGTCCCAAAACCTGGTCAGCTGCCTCGTGGCCTGGAGCCAATAAATTTGAAATGAAAGGGGTCATATGATGCGATTTAAATTTTTCCTTTCTTAAGGAAAGGTGTTGCAAGCTCTTGGTGCATAAAGAAGATCTGTAAAGTTGCAAAGACTAAAGTCTCAAATCCAAAGAGATATTCTTTAAAAAAGTTAAGAGTCAGCCACGCCTACCTAAAACGACTCGTTCTAACACGCCCCCACATGTCTACATCACTGTGTGGGAAGATTTGCATAACACCACCCAAATGTTCACGCAAAGAAAGAAGGCGTAACTTTTATTCTCGCTGTAGTATTGTTGCCTCCGCCGCCATGTCGTGAAGGCGCTGTGTGTTTCGTTGTGAAAGCGAAACTACTTTGTTTGGTCTTCCAAAAGAGGACGATATCTGATTCGTCATGCATAGAGCTGATCTGTGCTGGTCGCTGAGGAAATACATCAACTTTGCGCTGTGGATCGCCGGATCGGGTTTCACCGTGGACGAAGCGGAGTCCAGTCCGGGGTCATCACACGTGGTTGCCGCAAGCCCGCCGGCCGCCGTTAAGTACGTTTTTTATATTTAAAGAATTTGCCACTGACGACTCAAATGCAAATTTTGAACAGTGTAGAGTAGCGTTTGTTGTTTGTCATCTGCATTGATTACAAATGCAGACATGGTTTTATGTTTACGAGGCGCGATGCAATGCAACGCGTAAAAAGACAGTATAAAAATAATCCGTAATTATGTTCCCACTGGATGCAACAAATGCCTCGTTTATAATGGGTTTTAATGTTTTTGTCTCATCGCTCCGGCCGGACAGGGCATCACAGTATGGTAAGGGGCATAACATTTCCGTCACACACTTGAGGTATTCGGCCAATCACAACGCTCTGGATAGCTGGCCAATCACAGCACACCTCGCTTTTCAGACCGATGAGCTTTGTCAAAATCGACACGCTTCAGAAAGACGGGGCATAGAGGAGAAACAATAATGTACAGTATGTGGAAAATAATGTGTTTTTTTAACCTTAAACTGCATAAACACATTTCATTACACCAAATACACAAAATAATGTTCTTTTTAGCAACATCATATGACCCCTTTAACATTTTGCTAATAAACATTGAACACATACGAATATAAGGTAAAATAATTCATTTTGATTCAACTGAACTATTTTAATACGTTTTTAAAATTTTCACCTCACCTGCTGGACCGCCATCTTGGATTATGCCTTGGTGCAGTGCATTCTGGGATTGCCTTCTCTCTGAAGAATAAGTATAATGCACTTTTTTAGAATCTCGGCAAGACAAGGTATCTTGTGTAATTCTGCTTACCATTTGCACTGGTTGCACATCTATGGCATAAAGCCTTTCAGTTCACTATGTTTTGGAACAGAGCCTTAGCCTATAGAACAACAGAGAAAGCATGATGAAGCTGCTGATGGTGCTTATTATTTTGTAGATGGGATGCGATGAAACTGGGTTGGGATTTTGCTAAATTGACTAATTGCTCAGCATTTGATCTGCCCTGTCTGCGCTCTCTCAGCTCACATGACGTGCTCAACGCCCAGGTTAAATCAGGTACATACTCACATCAGTGTTATTGATAAATAAATCTTTTTAAAAAATCATTAATTGAAATAAATCAATTAATTCTAATTGTAAGTAAAATACAATTTAAATATTATATGGAAATTAATAAATACTTGATGTACTAGATTAACTAAAATAAAAATTTGTTAAAAACTACAGACATATTTAAAATAATAAAAATGACAAAAACACAACAAATTTACTAACTTAAATTTTGACTAAATAAAAATGTAAAAATAATAAAAATAAAAACAAATTAAAAATATTACCAAAAACTATAGTATCTCAATAATACTCAAATGATTTGAAATAAAAGTAAATTCAAGCTAAAGAGAAATATAAAAAATATGAATAAAAATGCCAAAAGCATAACCTTACTACAAACTAAAAATTACTACTAAAAATTTATAAAAATAAATTAATAAAATTAATACATATGATGAATGATAAAAATGATTAATTATTTTATTACGTGAACAAAGAAGCATACAGAGTGATATATGGTTATCTGGGACGACAGCCAAATATATAATTTAGTAAACAATTAATACAA
The DNA here is from genome assembly GCF_001515645.1 of Sinocyclocheilus grahami. Lineage (NCBI taxonomy): Eukaryota > Metazoa > Chordata > Actinopteri > Cypriniformes > Cyprinidae > Sinocyclocheilus > Sinocyclocheilus grahami. The sequence goes on along the minus strand of NW_015505201.1, from coordinate 2,641,082 downwards.
TTTCTGACTGCAGAATGATGCAGCTGGCAATAAACACATATATCAGACAATACCCTAATTCTGTGCTTTTGAAGGTTCTAAGATCATCAACCCCTTCCGTTTCCTGGAGGTCTTTGAGACATGGGGACCATTCATTGATGGAGAGCTGATCCAGGAACAGCCAATCACAGCCTTCCAAACAGGCCACTGGCAGAGTTACAAGCCTGTTATACTTGGTCTGTGCTTAAACAACAACATCAGCATATTCTCAGCATATTAAATATAAGCTAAGCTTAGCTATCACATGTTGTTGATTACCACAGAACATAAATGCTGTGGGATGAATTTTATTTAAAGGAATAACCAAAAATGAAAGTTTGCAAAAAATGTACTCACCTTAAGGTCATCCAAGATGATGTCAGAACAGATTTGGAGAAATTGAGCATTACATCACTTGCTCACCAATGGATCCTCTGCAGTGAATGGGTGCCGTCAGAATGAGAGTCCAAACAGCTGATAAAAACATCACAATAATCCACACCACTCCAGTCCATCAATTAATGTCTTGTGAAATAAAAAGCTGTTTTTAAGAAACAACTCAATAGTTAGGACGTTTTTAACTCCAGACCATTGCTTCTCTATGCATAATAATATGGACTCGTATTTTGGCCAAAAGGGATAAAGTCAAGAAGTCTTAAAGTGGTCATATGATGCGATTTAATATTTTCCTTTCTCTTTGGAGTGTTACAAGCTCTTGGTGCATAAAGAAGATCTGTAAAGTTGCAAAGACTAAAGTCTCAAATCCAAAGAGATATTCTTTATAAAAGTTAAGAGTCAGCCACACCTACCTAAAACGGCTCGTTCTAACACGCCCCCACATATCTACATCACTATGTGGAAATATTAGCATAATGCCCCCAAATGTTCACGCAAAGAAAGAAGGCCTGGTTTCAGGAACAGTAGTAGTGTTGAAGCAGCCATGTCAGGGAGACAGTGTGTATTTCAGTGCGAAAGCAAAAGCAGTTTATTTGGCCTTCCGGAAGTAGACGCAATTAGGAATCATTGGTTAAGATTTATTTACAACAGAACAGCACAACCCAGATGTTCGAATTTGTGCAACGTATTTTATGGACGACAGTTTTTTGAACCTAGAAGAGTACAAGGCTGGCTGTGCACAAAGGCTATTTCTAAAAAAAAAAGGAGAAAAAAAAGGGTCAATTCCGACTTTGATATGACAATATGTTTTGTTATTAGTTTAAGTATTTGCTATTGACTGTTCAAATGCATGGTTTTGCTCAAAGACATGGGGACCATTCATTGATGGAGAGCTGATCCAGGAACAGCCAATCACAGCCTTCCAAACAGGCCACTGGCAGAGTTACAAGCCTGTTATACTTGGTTTGTGCTTAAACAACAACATCAGCATATTCTCAGCATATTAAATATAAGCTAAGCTTAGCTATCACATGTTGTTGATTACCACAGAACATAAATGCTGTGGGATGAATTTTATTTAAAGGAATAACCAAAAATTAAAGTTTGCAAAAAATGTACTCACCTTCAGGTCATCCAAGATGATGTCAGAACAGATTTGGAGAAATTGAGCATTACATCACTTGCTCACCAATGGATCCTCTGCAGTGAATGGGTGCCGTCAGAATGAGAGTCCAAACAGCTGATAAAAACATCACAATAATCCACACCACTCCAGTCCATCAATTAATGTCTTGTGAAATAAAAAGCTGTTTTTAAGAAACAACTCAATAGGTAGGACGTTTTTAACTTCAGACCATTGCTTCTCTATGCATAATAATATGGACTCGTATTTTGGCCAAAAGTGATGAAGTCAAGAAGTCTTAATGGTGGATTTGTGTCTTAAATGTGCAGCTTTTCACTTCTCAATATGTTCATTGATGGACTGGAATGGTGTGGATTACTTGTGGATAATTGTGATGTTTTTATCAGCTGTTTGGACTCTCATTCTGA
>NW_015505201.1:2625404-2636567 GCF_001515645.1 Sinocyclocheilus grahami | reverse complement strand
CAACCCAGATGTTTGAATTTGTGCAATGCATTTTATGGACGACAGTTTTTTGAACCTAGAAGAGTACAAGGCTGGCTGTGCACAAAGGCTATTTCTAAAAAAAAAAGGAGAAAAAAAAGGGTCAATTCCGACTTTGATATGACAATATGTTTTGTTATTAGTTTAAGTATTTGCTATTGACTGTTCAAATGCGGAGTTTTGTGCAGCGCAGAGTAACGCGTTGTGTGTGTGAGGGGAACAGGGTCACAAATCCTAGCACGTCAGCTGTCTTAACCGCGGCTTGTGTACTGCATCATCACTGTGTCTGTCACGCGACTCTGTTGCCCTTTCGGGCTGGAACTGATGGTAAAACTAACGACATTATTAACTGTCTTGATATTTACTTTGAAAGCTGACGCTCACGATTATGGTAAGGGGCGTTACATTTCCGACGCATTCTGCCAATCACAATGCACTGGGTCAGCTGGCCAATCAGAGCTGCGCTTGTCAAAGGAGGGAGCTTTGTTGAAAACAACATGTTTGAGAGAGACGGGGCATAGAGGACCTACAATAATGTACAGTATTTGAAAATCATCAACCCCTTCCGTTTCCTGGAGGTCTTTGAGACATGGGGACCATTCATTGATGGAGAGCTGATCCAGGAACAGCCAATCACAGCCTTCCAAACAGGCCACTGGCAGAGTTACAAGCCTGTTATACTTGGTTTGTGCTTAAACAACAACATCAGCATATTCTCAGCATATTAAATATAAGCTAAGCTTAGCTATCACATGTTGTTGATTACCACAGAACATAAATGCTGTGGGATGAATTTTATTTAAAGGAATAACCAAAAATTAAAGTTTGCAAAAAATGTACTCACCTTCAGGTCATCCAAGATGATGTCAGAACAGATTTGGAGAAATTGAGCATTACATCACTTGCTCACCAATGGATCCTCTGCAGTGAATGGGTGCCGTCAGAATGAGAGTCCAAACAGCTGATAAAAACATCACAATAATCCACACCACTCCAGTCCATCAATTAATGTCTTGTGAAATAAAAAGCTGTTTTTAAGAAACAACTCAATAGGTAGGACGTTTTTAACTTCAGACCATTGCTTCTCTATGCATAATAATATGGACTCGTATTTTGGCCAAAAGTGATGAAGTCAAGAAGTCTTAATGGTGGATTTGTGTCTTAAATGTGCAGCTTTTCACTTCTCAATATGTTCATTGATGGACTGGAATATTCTGTTACACCAAATACACAAAATAATGATCTTTAAAATAGCATCATATGACCCCTTTAATGGTGGATTTGTGTCTTAAATGTGCAGCTTTTCACTTCTCAATGTTTTATCAGCTGTTTGGACTCTCATTCTGATGGCACCCATTCACTGCAGAGGATCCATTAGTGTGCAAGTGATGTAATGCTAGCTGTTTGGACTCTCATTCTGACGGCACCCATTCACTGAAGAGGATCCATTAGTGAGCAAGTGATGTATTGCAACATTTCTCCAATCAAGTTCCGACAAACAAACTCATCTACATCTCGAATAGTTAGAGGATGAGTACAATTTCAGCAAATTGTCATTTTTGGGTGAACTATTCTTTAACCTGGAATATTCAGTAAGGTTAGCATTGTTTACCTCTGTCAGCTCTCGTCTGGTCTGTCCTGTAGGTACAACCTCTGAGGAAGGCGTGACCTTTGTGTACAGCGTTTTCAACCGGTCCATATCAACTCTGGAATGTGTGCTCTACACTGCCGCCATTTTTAAGCAACATGCATTTAAAATTCTGCACAAATACATTCCTTTCTACCGAAACCAGGAGAGAAGAGTGATGCTTTCACAAGTAAGACACCAGTATTCTCCAGATAAAACAACTGCAAGAGAAACAGCACAAAATAGAGGTTAGGCATTATGTGTTCTTACACTTCTTTAGCTTATAAAATTAACCTGTTTTGCAGATAGTCACGGATTACATGTTTCTGTGTCCGACTCGATGTTCTGCTCGTTCTGGAGTGAAAGTCGGTGGAGCTGTTTGGTTGTATGTATTTGACCATGCTCCATCTGATCACAACATATGGGCGGGGCTTCCGTTCTGCTACAATCGTACCTGCCATGGGGCGGAGCTTCCCTTTCTCTTTGACTCCGCCCCCAGCACTAACTTCACACTTACACCTCAAGAGACCCTTCTGGCCAACCGGATGGCGTGTTACTGGGGAACGTTTGCCCACACTGGGGACCCAAACTCTCGAAGTGAACAGACACACTTCTGCACACAGCAGAGGCTGCCGGTTTGGCCTCGGTACAAGGCTCCAGAGGGCTGGCCCATCTTGAACCTGACTCTAGCCTCACACCCACAGCACGGGGACAGGGACCATTTCTGTGACTTCTGGGATCGGCTGGACATCTATTGAGGGGAGGAGATTGAGTTGGAGGAAAGACAAGATCAGTGCTTTAACAATTTTGATAAACTCTTTGCTATTCATTAACCATTCTGCCATTTCTTTTTTTTATTTCAAATCTCATCTTTATATATTATCAGTGACTGGGCCAGTGTTATAACAAAATATTATTTTTAAATTAGATTATGATTCAAAAGTTAGGAGTAATTTTTTCATGTTTTTGAAATAAGTCTCTTCTTCTTCAGCTGCATTTATTTGATCACAAATACAGTAAAAACAGTAATATTGTGAAATATTATTACAATATTAAATTTACATTATTACAAATTTAAATTGTAAACTCTTTTCTTTTTTTAATATAATTTAAAGGTGACATATCATGAAAATCTGACTTTTCCAGGTTTTAAGTGCTATAATCAGGTCTAAGGTGCATCTACCAACCAATGAAATGTGAAAAAGATTAATCCAGTAACTTTGTTTTGTTTTGTTCTGTCCGTGTGCTTCGGATGTGTGCTCTCAGAAAACCGTATATAAGAAGTTTAAACTCATATGGTTTAAAACACATGATTTCAGTGCGATAAACATGATAATCAGAACCAAAACAGAAGTTTTTTAGCAGGTTCGAGCTGTAATGGCGCAGCTGTATTCTGGAAAAGGGGGCGGGGAGCAGCAGCTCATTTGCATTTAAAGAGACAGGCCCGAAAAACAGCGTGTTTCTGCTTTCACTCAAAATAGGCATTTTCAAAATGATATAATAAATGATCTGTGGAGTATTTTGAGCTGAAACTTCAGACACATTCTGGGGACACCAGAGACTTATATTACATATTGTAAAAAAGGGGCATAATATATCTCCTTTAAAATTTATTTCTGTGATACAGAGCTGAATTTGCATTTAAAGAGACAGGCCCGAAAAACAGCGTGTTTCTGCTTTCACTCAAAATAGGCATTTTCAAAATTATATAATAAATGATCTGTGGAGTATTTTGAGCTGAAACTTCAGACACATTCTGGGGACACCAGAGACTTATATTACATATTGTAAAAAAGGGGCATAATATGTCTCCTTTAAAATTTATTTCTGTGATACAGAGCTACATTTTCAGCATCATTGTAGAACGCCATTTACTAGAAATAGAACTCTTTTGTAACATCATAAATATCTTTACTGTCACTTTTGATCAGTTTAATGCATCCTTGCTGAACAAAAGGATTTATTTCATAAAAGAAAATCATACTGGTCCCAAGCCTTTGAAAAGAGTAAATTGCACTACTTTTATTGATCTGACATTACTGATTACTGACATTTACTAAATGTCAGGCTTTAAAAAAAACTCAGACAACAATGATTTTGAAGTTTTTTTTTTTAATAATTAAAATGTATAATGCATATAGAACTGTATTACAAATACTCTTATGAACTTAAATGTTCAAAATAAATTACTGATTTATATATCAGTAATTTATATGTGTGTGTATATATATATATATATATATATATATGGTATATATCTCTCACATAATGAAGGTATTTGTACTCTTAAGACACATAAAAATCCCTGAACCTCTTTCCATTATATAAAATATCAAAACAAGTGCCATTTATTTTAAAAGAAAAATAAAGGAAAAGGTAAATAGGCTTTAAATGTAGTTAATTTGATGATCTACAGCTGTTTTTATTCTGCAAGGACACATTTGTGAACTTAAGAGGAAATTACATCAATACATCCACTAAAATGACCAGTTGGTTTGAAGTCATTGCAAACATGGCTCAAAAAAGTTAAAAGATTTAAAAAGGTTCAGCAGCATTTGTTTGCAGATGCCACTTTGTTTGATATTTTGTATCAAATGCTTTGACATTCAGACATTTTTAAGCAAGACTTTTAAAGTTCAAATACTATAAACATGTAGTGGATGACTGAATATTACAGACTTATGCATCTGTTGACTGAGTGGAGTTTGAACACTCTGGCTTCTCTTCCTCCTCCTCCTCCTCAGAGTGTGTTTGAGGGCCAGTGCATAATGGAGAGCGTGTGTGTAAAATAATCCCTACACATAAGAGTCTGTGCAAACACTGCAACACAGAAACAAGCAGCTGCTTCTTTCCACTGACCGACTAAAGACCCGGGGCAGAACTCTCACTGAATCCGAACCCAAACTTCAACTCAGGCATTTCTGACTCTTGCTCTTTGGTCTTGTCCCATTCCTTAAGATCATCCAAGAAATGTGTCTGGATATTCAGAAAGCGCCTGTGATTATAAACATACAAAGTTCTAGGCAAACACAACAAGGCCTTTGCCAGCAGCCTAAAGCTCTCTGGGTCACTAGAGTTACGTTCGTTCAACAAAAAGTAATGTAGCAAGAACTCAAACACGCCTCCAATGGGAAGCACTCCTCCTGTGTGCATAATTCCACCCCACAGGTCTTGCGATGAAAGAGCACTTTGTGATTGGTCCAAACACGGAGTCTGTGATTGCTCAGACGCCAGTGTCTGACAGAAGCTTTCAGACAGATTCTGTAGCATTGCAAACACACCTTGGCTCACACACACAGTCTGGTCAAGCAATCCCAGCACTGGTGCACAAAGAACAAGCGTGTGTGAGTGTGAAAACATGCCCAGACATGCATAGCGATGCCCACCGAGTTGCACACGTCTACAGGAATTAAGCATCACGAGGTGTTGAAGTGGTGGATGAGAGAGTGTTTCTACAGCGCTGATGCTTGAAAGAAATTCAAGCTGGGCCGAATCGACACACTCAAGTAGAGAAACGTGGTTCAGTTGAGCCCATTGCAACACACTTTCTGACTGCTTCACGGACGATAGCACCACATGCACCAGTAAGTCTAATAAACTTGCTAACTTTTGCTTCATGACGCTCTCTGAGCGGTGCAGACAGTCCTTTTGAATGCACACGGATATGTTTTCACCTACAGCAATAAATTAAGCTCCAAAGCTCTCAAATAAAATGAGTGCTTTTACTGATCCTGCTGGTTCAGTCCACACTGACCAATCACAAGTCACAATCAGGCCTTCAATCACCTCTGAACAGCCAATAGGAAGCCCTGTCACGGCCGTATGTAGAAATGAGAAGTTTGAATGTATGAATGAGATTGTTTCTACTGCGTTTTGATCTTGATTGACTTGATGGAAGAACCCAGACAGGACTCGTTTCAGTACATCCGCCTGGCCGATCCCCACTCTTCCAGAAATATACCCGCCAATCAACAAATCAAGAACGCTGCCCTCCAGTTTGTAACTATGGTGACTACAATACAATGAGGCATATGGGGTAATTTTGTGTGTTACAACATCGTCCAATTCCTTCCTGCTCACAGCCAACAGGCGATTAGCGAGATTTTGAAGATTACGGATGCTCCAAGATCCTTTGCGGCGCATGTGTGAGTCCTGAATTCCTCGTAACAGTGCGGCCAGCAGGAGAATGAATGATTTTGTGCCGTCTGCAGTAGCTTTAGCATGTGCACACACACAGTCCAACACCATCCTAAAGAACAAAGATAACAAATGCTGAATAAATCCACATTATTTTCATATAAAAATATAATTAATATAAATAAATCCTGAAAAATTTCTATATTTTTTGTTTGTCTCCAGTTTTGAGGCATCCTAGGAGTATATGACTTTCTTCTTTCAGACGAATGCAGTCGGAGTTATATAAAAAATGGTCTTTGATCTTTCAAGCTCTTTAATGCCACTCACCCGCGATGGGCGATTTTTATTTAACTTCTTTTGAACTGAAGCAATGCAACACCCGCTGAGTGGCATTAAACAGCTTGAAAGATCAAAGACAATTTTTAATATAACTCCGACTGGATTCGTCTGAAAGAAGAAAGTCATATACACCTAGGATGCCTCAGGGGTGAGTAAAACGCAGCCTAATTTTCATTTTTGGGTGAACTAACCCTTTAATTGTATTTTTAGATCTCTATATAAATGTACAGTTGTGGTCAAAATTTTATATACAGTTTCTGCAAAATGTTAATTATTTTACCACAATAAGAGGGATCATACAAAATTGATGTTATTTTTATTTAGTACTGACCTGAATAAGATATTTCACATAACATTTACATATAGTCCATAAGAGAAAATAGTTGAATTTATAAAAATGACCCCGATGAAAAGTTTACATCCACTTGATTCTAGGTCCAAATGCTAACTGATGCTCCAAAGGAAACACGATGCATTAAGAGCCAGGAAGGGGAAACTGGTCAATTGGACTTATTTTTGTCTTTGGGGAAACATGCAAGTATCTTATGTAGATTCTGAAGGGATACTAAATGGAAAAAATATGATATTTAGGCAAAATAAGAAAAATTTACACATCTTCATTCTGTTCAAAAGTTTTCACCCCTGGCTCTTAATGCATGGTTTTTCCTTCTGGAGCATCAGTGAGCGTTTGAACCTTCTGTAATAGTTGCATATGAGTGCCCTCAGTTGTCCTCAGTGTGAAAAGATGGATCTCAAAATCATACAGTCATTGTTGGAAAGGGTTCAAATACGCAAAAGATGCAGGAAAACCAAAATATTTGTGGGACCTGAAGGACTTTTTCTGAAGAACAGCAGGCAGTTTAACTGTTCAGACAACAAGGGACTCGTGAACTTTAAAAAAACCCCGCTGTGGATCCTCCAGGTAACAACACAGTATTAAAAATATTTTTAGAAATTCAACTATTATTTTCTCTTGTGGATTATATGTAAACATGTTTTATGTTAAATATCTTATTCAGGTCAGTACTAAATAAACAATAACATGCATTTAGTATGATCCCTCTTATTTTGGTAAAATAATGAACATTTTGCAGATACTGCAAAGTGTATGTACAATTTTGACCACAACTGTATATTTATACACATATATACACTATTGTTCTTTAGCAGTAAATCAGCTTATTAGAATGATTTCTGAAGGATCATGTGACACTGAACCTGAACCAAAACAAACCCAACAAAACTGTGTAAAATGATCTCGAAACGATAATAACCTTCTAAGCTGTTGAACATCCTCAAACATAGCGGAATATACTGACACCTACCGGACAGACAGTGGAAAGTGTCTTGTATTAATAATGCAATTATTAATAACGGATGAAATAAATATTTAATAAAACTTTTAATATCTTTTCATAGAAAAGTGTTGATACGTTCCATAAAAACTGGTGCATTTCATCATTTCAGCTTCAATAAAATCTGCGAAATAAACCTTAGAACTAAATTAAATTATATTAAGGTATAAGGTATATTATGTATAATGTAGATAAATTATATATTATAATAAATTATATACGATATAATTATATTTATTACATAAATTATACGTAAAATATAAATGATAATTTATATTTATCAAATAAATGATATATGCTACAATTCTAAAAACAATATAGTGTGTGCAAAAATAAATAAATAAATTTTAAAAAAATAAATAAAAACACGAGCCAAATATATTTGTTAAAGACAAGCTTGCAAATGTCTTTTATTATATTCTGTGCATGTAGATACCACATTTAAACATTTTTATATTTATCTCCCCCAAATATTTTGTGAAATAACCAGTACTGGCACCTTAATGTGACCCCTGCATTTCAAATCATTTCTACATCCCTCATTAAAAGCTTGTCATAATGTCCATATGGCTCCACCCACTGCTGCACAGCTTGCAACTGGATGCTTCACTCTCAGTCTCTCTCTCTCTCTCTCTTCTGTCATCGTCTATCTAGCAGCGTTAAACTCAGTCAAACATCTTGATATTTTCTTTCTTTTAAAACAATAGTCTTGCCAAGACACACAAGACAGCTTTATCTCATTACCTTAGTTTCCTGTCTTTCATTTTCTATTTTCAACCTGCCTGTCAAGTGCACTTCTCAAATCAGAGCTGCAGGTAAGTGTTCTTCCTCCTCAAATATAGTATGTGATTTTTTTATCATCCTTAGATTACATATATACTTAACAATGAACTTTTATGTGCGGACAAACACACGTTGTGTCTGAGGCTATCCATGCATATTTATATACACTAAACAATGCTTTGAATATATACTTTTATATGAATGCTTCTGAGGTTTGCATTAGGGTGAGTTTGACGGTGTTGTGTATATATAAATGCATGTTTATTATTATTTGTGTTAGATATACAGGTATAAGTTTGAGTCTCAGGGGTATCAGTGTCACTGGCTTTCTGTGTCTCATTTCACTGTAAATAGAGAGAAAATCAATAAATCCCTACTCAGCATTTCTCAAAATAATCCAAGGTTAAGGAGCATCATGTCACCTGCTGTGTGCGCTGAATGTGAACCTGCCTTTGCCTTTACACCTTATAGTGAGCTTCCAGAGCATCAGCATTACGCTCACTATCATCTGTGCAAATGCCAAAGGTTATTAGAGAAGTCAAAACTTTATAAAGTCACATGCAACTCTCCAGATAATGCACTTCTCCACTGCATGTCCTCAGAATGCATGAAGGTGATGCTCTGCTGGCTGGTCCTTCCTCATCTCCAGCACTGAATGGATCAAAGATACCTGGACCTGCGAGTTCTCCATCCACGGCTGTTCATCCTCAGACTACAACCGCAGAGAGTTTGGCTCATAGCATCAGAAGCAAGTTTCTGAATGAGCTTCATAGAGTCCCATGTGAGCAGACAGTCTCTCTCACACACATAATCACTTACTCACCTGTGTATTTACTGTCGTTTCTCTGTGTGTTGTTTCAGTACCATCCTGGGCTCTGGTGGCCCTTGGCTTCCTCATAGCCCTCATCACGCTCAGCTGCTGCCTGTGTTTCTGCAAGAAGATGATATTTAAAAAGAAAAAGGAAAAGGGTGGGAAAGAGAAAAATGAAAAGAACAACATTAACCTGTCAAACGTGAAAGAGGACGGAACAAAACGGGTACTAAATATTGATGTGTGTGTATAGTGTGTGTGTGTATACATTTATAATTATATATATAGTGTGTATAATTATTCATATTTTTTCTACGCACATTTTACCAATGCCAAACCACATCTATTTTAATAACTACTTTTCCTTTTGTATATAATAATTTATAAGTGATATATAATTGGTAACGAGGGCTGAAAGTGAAAAAAATGCCTTACATTCAGTTGTGCACAATTATTAAACAGGTTTTCTTTTACAGGTAAAATGCGCCAAAAACAAAAAAGAGATTTTAGACACCGAGAAGGAAGCAATACCATAAAAATGTGCTAAATTAATTATATTAATTAATAAATTAACACACACACACAAAATTGGGCCCCAATAATTCATTAAATTATTTATTAACACAATTGAATTACAATTATATATATATATATATTTACCAATATATATATTAATTATTTTTATTTAAACATTGTCCGTCTTTTTGACGGACGGGGTCGTAAAAATTCCATCATAATCTATTATTACCCGTCATTTTAATTTTCATATTTTAATTTTAATAACACATTTAATTGCATGTATTTTTGTTCACATTTTCATTTTTAATAATGAACCTACATGACGAGCATATAGGTTTATGCATTTATTTATTTATTTATTTATTTATTTTTATTTAGTCATTTAGCAGATGCTTTATCCAAAGCGACTTACAAATGAAGACAATAAAAGCAGTCAAAACTAACAAAGAGCAACAATATATAAGTGCAAATGACAAGTCTCGGTTAGCCTAACACAGTAGCAAGGTGTGTTTATATATATATATATATATATATATATACATATATACACACACACACACACAAAGAAAAACAAGTAGACAGAATAGAAAAAATTGACGCAGTTTTCAGTTGACGAATGAACAGTAGGCTACATATAGTGCACCTCCCATCCAATAAATCGCTAAGCTTTGTGCGTTGTTACTTTTGATATGAAACAAGGTCTCAGATTTCAAATTCTGTCCATTTTCTTAGGAAATTCAAGCAATAAATACAGTTTTGGCGCACTTTAATGTGGTCTGATAGATCGCATAACTGGGTACTCGCCTCAAACTCAGCGAAAGACTCGTAAAACGCTTTTATTTTTGTTCTGGAGCTGATGATCCCGCGCTCTGCTGCCACACTGGACAGGGGTGGGACTTACAGTTGTAAATTACAATAGATTATCCTCAGTGTAATCTGTCAAAATTCTAATTATTCCGTCACTGCTAAAAAAAAAAAATCGGTCATTGGCGTGGTGTGTCTACAGTGGGGCAAAAAAGTATTTAGTCAGCCACCAATTGTGCAAGTTCTCCCACTTAAAAAGATGAGAGAGGCCTGTAATTTTCATCATAGGTATACCTCAACTATGAGAGACAAAATGAGAAAAAAAAATCCAGAAAATCACATTGTAGGATTTTTAAAGAATTAATTGGTAAATTCCTCGGTAAAATAAGTATTTGGTCACCTACAAACAAGCAAGATTTCTGGCTCTCACAGACCTGTAACTTCTTCTTTAAGAGGCTCCTCTGTCCTCCACTGGTTACCTGTATTAATGGCATCTGTTTGAACTCATTATCAGTATAAAAGACACCTGTCCAAAACCTCAAACAGTCACACTCCAAACTCCACCATGGCCAAGACCAAAGAGCTGTCAAAGGACACCAGAAACAAAATTGTAGACCTGCACCAGGCTGGGAAGACTGAATCTGCAATAGGTAAGCAGCTTGGTGTGAAGAAATCAACTGTGGGAGCAATTATTAGAAAATGGAAGACATACAAGACCACTGAAAATCGCCCTCGATCTGGGCCTCCACGCAAGATCTCACCCCGGGGGG